>NC_089757.1:40400764-40408264 GCF_040412425.1 Macrobrachium rosenbergii
ATGTGGTTCGGGTTCCACAATAAGCTGTAGGTCCTGTTGCTAGGTAACCAGTTGGTTCTTAGCCACGTAAAATAAATCTAATCCTTTGGGCAAGCCCTAGGAGAGCTGTTAATCAGCTCAGTGGTCTGGTTAAACTAAGGTATACTTATTAAACAAAACTTTTTTTTTTTTTTTTTTGATTTTACCCCACCCCATTATTGAGACCAGCTAGGTAAAGATATTGTTAAAGTCTATTGCTTGATATTCCGTATAGTATAGGTTTCATGTACTTTGAACAGAAGCATGGAGTATTGTGTGAGTTAGCAGATGAGGTTAGCAGAAGGATCTGACTCTTTGACAGAATGGTCTCTGAATTATCTGGTGTGTAAGTCTCTGTGGAAGCTTCAGGGAACTCTGATTGTAGACCTCTTGGCTGTGACTCAGAAGAAGAGGTTGCCAGTCTACTGCTTCCCTTTCCAAGATCGTCAGCTGTGGGCAGTAGATGTGTTTCTGCAAGATTGGTCAGTTATGAATGCTTACATCTCTCTTCCTTTTTCAGTCATAAGAAAGGTACTTTACAAGTTGAGTTAATCCTGAAACTCTAGGATGTCCTTAGTATTTCCATAACTCTTCCTTTCAGGAAATATCACATAAAACAACTACATGCCATGGAATTTTCAAAACTTCCACTTCCTTCTTATAACTGCACGACACTATCAACTATCTCTTGCAAGCATGAGATTTTGCAGAGCATCTCAGGGATCTGTCCTTGAGTTTAGTATGGATTTAACCACTCTCGCCTCAGGGTATTTTCTGCATCCACGACTTAATTAATTTCCTTTGTTTTCTTAGATACTGTAAAAGCTGTTGGCCCCAGCTATTAGAGGAAATGGTAAATGTTTTCTTATATTTTTATGTCACACTCAAATAGACTTTGTTAATGACCCAGACCTCAAGAGGTCTTTAGGCCTTTACAGATTGAGGTGCCTAGAATGCCTTATCAACCTTTCTTGGAACCTTGATGTTTAGACATTTTTGTCTACAGGGCTGTTTAAGCCTTTAGAAATGGCATCTTTAAAGCACTTGATTATGAAAACACTTTCCTTAGTAGCCTTAGTACCTGCAAAGAGCAATCGAATTCCAGACGTTTTCGCGGGATGTTGGCTTTTGCAATGAAGACACTAGTCTTTTATTTTTGCCCTTGTTTAAGAGATAGAATGATTTTAAGGCGCATCCCATCTGAAGGTGGTTAGCATGCCAAAGTTGACCTTATAAAGGCAGTTAGAGTGTACTTCGATTAAAGCTTATTAGAGGTGATATTAGTCTTTTTATGGGAGATGTAACTCTGTGTCTTACATATTGTCCTCTTGGTCAAATTATCACATGAAAAGCTTTGCTGAAGGCAGCTTTTAGAGCTGGTGCTACTTCATGTAATTTTCGAGAAATTTGTCGGGAAGGTGTAATTAACATGGTGCAATGGAGGTGTAATTCTGTTTTATGCTGTACATTTTCTTCAAGACATGAAAATTTGATTGGAAATTGAACCCTTTATTCTGCTAGTTGTAGTGGGTGCAATTTTTTCCAGAACCAAATGAAAGAATGGCTTTGTCGAGTCCCCTCTAATTTTAAAGCCTGGTCATGAGTGTTTGGGAGCATGAAGGTACATTATTTGTGTAGGAGTGTACCTTTGTATCAGTAGATATTCTTTTAGTTGGGAATGTCATTTGTCGTCTGTTGGACGCAGGTGCAGGGGTCTCATTCACACCACTTCTGCAGAGGCTGCTCTTACCTTGTCATGCTTGAGAGCCTTATGCCCTTAGAGGGAATCACCCTCTTGTGGCAGTACTATCTTGGAAGAATCCCAGAACAGGTAAGAATGTTTTGGGTTTTATGTAAGAAACCTTTAGTTTACTTGCTGAGTGGATTCTTGTTTAGCTGCACTAACCCTTCATCTTCTCAATTTAGGAATCGGCTATCTTTAACACAAGGTAAGATTCATCCCAAATAATGTAAATTATCATAATAAAACTGCTGGTAAAGTAGAATCCACCTGGCCTCCCCAAAACTTAGTGGGTTGTCAAAGCCCTTTGTTGGCCGAGTCGGTTGAGCTTCAGACTGTCACTCGATGGGCCGGAGTTCAATTCCCGTGACCGGCTGATGAAGAGTTAGAGGAATTTATTTCTGATGATAGAAATTCATTTCTCGCTATAATGTGGTTCGGATTCCACAATAAGCTGTAGGTCCCGTTGCTAAGTAACCAATTGGTTCTTAGCCACATAAAATAAGTCTAATCCTTCGGGCCAGCCCTAGGAGAGCTGTTAATCAGCTCAGTGGTCTGATAAAACTAAGGTATACTTAACTTAGTGGGTTGTCAAGATAACTTCCGACAAGAACTAAAACATCCGAGAAACACCTGTGGGTTGTCAAGATAACTTCTGACAAGAACTAAAACATTTGAGAAACACCTGATAGAGAACAGGTAAACTAGACACCAGTCATCCCTTTAAGCAGATCTTTTTTATTTTGAATGCTGACCTCACTTGCTTTCTTCACCAGTAGCAAAGTATCCAAATATCATTATGAAAATTTTTACGTTTTGGATCATTGTATTTTCTTTATTTTTTTCAGAGTAATGGAGGGCGTATAAAGTGTTACTGTTATGATTTTCTTTTCTTTACTGAATGATTCTTTATAAATTCGAGAGAGTTAGAAAAGATAAAGGTAGAAAAAGCACTACACTCTGGAAATTGCTGATAAGGATTTTTGATTTTGATAATAGTAAAGCTTATTTGAATAAGTATCTTAAATGAGGCAACAAAATTGGTTGACGAATCTCTGAAGTAAAACTAGTTTGAACTAATTAACTTGCAAGCCTTTTTTTTGTGAAAGTAAGTGTGTTGAAAGCAGATTAACAGTTAGGGAACCAGTTTATTTTTATTATCTGGATAGTTCTTCATTATTGTAAGTAAGATATTAAAAATATTTAGCATAATTTGAATATTTACTGGGTTTTACAGCAACCTTTCGTAGAAGACTGGGATAAAAAAAAAGTGCCTAGTTATTGTATTGACTAAATAGAGTTGTCTATCTGCTGAAATGGAGTTAATTATGAGCAATATCTCTCTAAATTCATTTTAAGGGCTGCAAAGTTTAATATTGCTATTGTATATATATAGAATATATTAGTGGAAATTGTTACAAGTTTTAGGGAACATTCATCAGATTTTTCTATTTCTACCAACAGACCTGTGGGAGAAACGTGTAAGTTTTAGACAGTGCAATCTCACAGCCACCACAGTCAAACCCTAAACCTGTAAGGTCTTCATTTATTTATTAGAAGTACCATATATATGGCAAATAAAACCCCCCCTCCTCTTAGTTTCAGAAGGGAATATTAAGAAAATGTTTTACACATAAGCATTAAATGCTATCGAAATATATAGCTTCAATATTGCAGAAAAAAAAATGAGGCAAAGCTATTCTACCGTAATTTGCAAGAGAAAAAAAAGCAGCTTAGGGTTGGTAGAAAACATTGATAACACCTTTCCATCTCCCATGAATGACTGTGATGGGGACAAGGAATTCGTGAGTACTCAGATTTGCAAATTGGAAAAAGAATTTTTTAGGTTAAGTATAAGAAAATTAAGGTTTTGTGTATTAGAATAAGATTTTACTAAAGTTAATTAAGTAAAGTTGCATAAATGATTGTAAAGTTATGTGTAAGCCATTAAAGTACACTACACATTTACTGTTTTGCCCCCACCCCACTTCTTTGGTGCAGTATTTTTATTGACAGTTCTGTAATGCAGTGCACTACTCTACGTAATAAGGTAACATAACGTAGTGTTACGTGCTAATATTTTTCAGTATGCCCATATCCATCGTGTTGAGGTAACATCCACTCTTGATATATATTTGATAGTCATCTCTCTCTCTCTCTCTCTCTCTGTGGGTTATTCTTTGAAAGAAAAATTGCCAAATTATGTACAACAAACATTTTTTGAGAGAGAGAGAGAGAGAGAGAGAGAGAGAGAGAGAGAGAGAGAGAGAGAGAGAGAGAGAGAGCACAGTAATTGTGTTACTGTGCATAATTCAGTGTGTTTGTGTCTGCTGCCCAATACTGTACATCATTCTGTGTGTGTGTGTGTGTGTATCGATGTATGGATTTAAGCACCCTTTGTTTACTGTGCCTTGGAGTTAGGTGAGCACAGGATAATGTTCAGTTTAAGATGTAATGAATGAGAAATAAGTATAGTAATAATGATTATGTTTATGTTTTAGTAAATATTGGTAATATTACAGTATCATGACAGCAACGCACAGTATATGACGCAGCAGTTTTTTTAATTCATCGGACACTTGGCTGTTTGTTCAGTGGTGCCATATCTGGCAACTATAGGAAGGGACCGGAGCTTCAATATCTTATTATGTTTGTTTTTTGCTTGGTTTCCTATACCTTTAAATCTGAAAAATTCTACATTTTTAAAATCATTGATGCTTAAATGCAGTTCATTATTCGTTCAAATTGTATTTGTAGCGACAGTTCAGAGTAAAATATCAGTCATTCTGCTGCCAAATCAACCGTGTAACCTTACTCATAAATGGTGTTATGACACCAAAATGAAATGGAATCTATGTGAAATGCGAAACATGATCTTAAATAATGAAAGCAAATTATTAAAATTTGAGTAATATCCAGTGAAAATCGTATGGAACAATATATAAATTAATGCAATGTTGAGAGAGAGAGAGAGAGAGAGAGAGAGAGAGAGAGAGAGAGAGAGAGAGAGAGAGAGAGAGAGAGAGAGAGAACGTCTGCTACTTTGTGAGCATAGGCCTATCTACAGAGCTACTCCATTCATAATTTTTTCTCTAAGAGATATATTAATAATATAATTGTAAAGTATGTTTTAGAAGTGGAGAGAGAGAGAGAGAGAGAGAGAGAGAGAGAGAGAGAGAGAGAGAGAGAGAGAGAGAGAGAGAGAGAGAGAGAGAGTGTTATTATATCGGTGGTGGACTCATGAAGGGAAGAGGGGGTGTAGAGTGATGAGTGGTTGCGGGTGCACAAATTCCTGGGATTGTGGGTGGTATAAATAGGGCGGCCAAGATCGGACTTTGCCAAGCTGCATAAAATTTGAAGTGACCATTGTATTCAAAAGAATTATCTAAGGAATTCATACCTTAGTCTTGAGTTAATATAACATTCGAAGATTGTACTAAGAAAGCAGAGAAAGAAATCCAATGATAGGCTCTTCCTTTCTTGATGTAGTCACTATTTCTATGCTTTTGAAAATTTTCATCAACATATCACAAATAACTTGAGATCTGCTGCAAAGGCAAAAGAAGTTTGTGTACTGCAAAAGATGCTAATGTATTGTGATGTCTTTCAGCTTCTTGGCCAGTAATGCAGCCATGTTAGTGGTCAAGGAGTGGGAGCACACTCATAAATTCTTTGAGTTGACAGACAACGTTATCCTCAAGAAAGACTTAATTTTTATGACTCCTTGATAAAGACTTAATTTTTATGACAGTAGCTTTGAAAACTGCAAGCACTGCAATTTCAAAAGGGAAGCTGACAATAAGCAACTGGAAACGCCTCAGATTTAAAGGGAACTCCAGTGAAAAATATCCATGAAAACTCATTCATACAATAAAGACCTAGATCTATGCACAACTGATTTGCCTACGTACTCGAGTTTCTGTAATTCTTAATTCATCACTATGATAAACACTTACTTACCAAGAACATGTAGAGCAGTAATTAACATTCCCTATCCTTGCTTTCTATATAGCCTACTGTAACTCAACCTTTACCATGAGTTGCAGGCCTAGGTGACTTAGGATTAAATTAGTTGTCGTATTACAATTTTTTTATTCAGGTTAGCATGATAACCATATTAGTAAAGAATAATTATATATATACTGTATATACAGTAAACACCTTGATTCACGTACTCACAATTTGCAGACTCGGCGATTCTCGGAATTTTCTGTGGAACCTATCTATAAATTATTCAGCGGAAAACAAGCCCATCAGCGGATTTTTGTCGAGAGCAATATTCTGTATTTTCATATGGTTTTCGTGACTAAATATTGTAATGTACCTACATATACATTTTATGATAATGATTTACAGTACTAATTTTCAAACAATATTTAAGTTTAATAACATTAACTAATAAAAATAATAATTCTCTCTCTCTCTCTTTTACTGAGAGGAGAGAATTTTATGTATGTGTGATATGTATGTGTATTTGTTTAATATGATGAATAAATGATTTACTAATTTTCAAATATTAATTTTAATGTACTAAACACAGCAAAATATCAGTTCATTAAAGAAAAGATAGTGAATTAGTAAGATTTTAGTTCAATATAAATTCTTTCCCTCATCTCTTTCCTAAAGCTTTATAGCAGGCCCTTATTAATACCTGCCCAGTAGTTTGTTATTCTTGTGATCTGTGTTATTATGTAAATAAATATAATTAATTAAGAGAACCCTTGAGTTTTACGTAATCTTCCCTCGCATGAAGTAGGCCGTAAGCCACAGATTTTCCCCTGATTTATTCATCTACGGAGTTGCCTTGTTCAGTATATTTAGTCAGATGTTTTAATAAAATACAGTAGATTTCTTGATAGTGTAAAGAACTCCCTGTGTTCATCTGTTGCCGCCCAGAATCAAGTAAGTATCTGAAGCAAATACATAACTGTATAAATATAAATAAATATATATATATATATATATATATATATATATATATATATATATATATATATATTATAAATTTTGATTTATGGACATGAGTCATGGTACAGCAGAGTGACTTCAGGTAATAAGTTCCTAGCATTTGAAAATAAGGCGCTCAGAAGAATATTACGAATTAATTGGAAGGATAGGATATCAAATAACAGAATTAGAGAAGTAACGAGGGTGCAGCCGATAAGTATGTTAAGTTCTCTCGCTGGAAGTGGCTAGGCCACGTGTGTAGAAGGCAGGGAATAGTACATGATACACCGGGTTGGGTTACCCTTGGTAGAAGAGGTAGAGGTAGGCCAAAGGAGATGTGGTTGAGGACAGTGAGGCGGGAAGCAGGAGACGAGTGTTGAGAGATCTTGAGGAGTTATCCCAGGACAGAATGTGGTGGCATGAGTTCATCAAGGCCCTATGCATCCCTGTGGGTGCCACAGGAAATGATTGATTGATCAATTGACACACATGTAAACATATATATATATATATATATATATATATATATATATATATATATATATATATATATATATAAACACACAGTAAACTCCCCATCTTTGCAAGGGATGTTGTTCCAGACCCCTGCAAATAGTTAACTGCCGTGAATTTAGAAACCCCCCCTCTAATAACACTTATAACTGCTTATGTTGAAAATTCAAATACCAAATGTATACTTGAAGGATCATCCCACATCAAATAGACCTTAAATTATTATTTTATTACTGTATTAACCTTTGAAATTATATTATTCAATATTTCAAAGTCATCTT
>NC_089757.1:40413264-40550764 GCF_040412425.1 Macrobrachium rosenbergii
AATTTTTACGGCCCTGCAAACCAAGATTACACGTAACCTGTCACTTGAAGCCAAAAGTTAACCTCAAAGACAGACGTTAATTAGCCAAAGGTCGCCAGTTAAGGGTTATTAACCTTAACAAAGAATATTTGAGATGAATTTGATTTTAAACATAACGGTTCTTCCAAACATTCGGACGCGAGGCATACAAAAGCATCGAGATTTAACCTGAGTTTGCTTACCTAAATCCTAGGTAGTTTACTGGAATAACGGGGTTGAAGCTAACAACATAATAATTTGACTTAATCTAGACTTTGTAAACACATATACCGTAAGTGGTGGCTGAAAGGAAAACAAAGGAAAAATTTGAAATACAGAAACAAAGGATAAAAGAATGGGCGAAGTTTTGAACAAAATCGGACTTTACCTTAGGTCGAACGTTGTGCGCATCAACGACCGGACGTCAGGAGTTATTTGCAGTTGTTTCTTCACTAATTAAGATTCACTAAAAAGAATAATAGACAAAGAAAGGGGGAAGAGGTCCAACTGTGACGCTGTTATCTCTCAGCTTGTTCTCTCTGAAGTTCTCTGACCCCGCCTAGGTCAAAACAGTCACCCCAGGGGTCCACGTTCTTGTTAAAACATTCGCCAAGAGACAGGTAGGAATAAAAAGGGACCTTAGGACCACCTATTCTTAAGGCTGATTGAGGGAAATTTTCCTATAGGGTAAAGGCCTAATGCCCTACCTATCCCTTTCTCCAACGGATTTGTTAAGGTGATTTTGAACTGAAATTGCTAGCCTAGCGTGGGACAAAGCAATTTCCCTGTCTCAGTCAGGCTGATATTTCTATCCCTAAATGTTCGAGGGCGAACAGCGTAAATATTTATAAAAGCTCCCCCTTTAGAGGGCCTTCACTCCCTTTTCGGGCGTGAAGGTCTATACTAAGCAAGCTGTTCGCCTCTCGTAGGTTACTCTCCTTCCCTGAGCAGATTAGTCCTGGTTAGCCTACCTAGCTACAGAACTACCTAACCCTAGATAGGATATGAGCTATAATCACTACTTAACCTAATTCTAATAGTACTGGAAGGTGCTCACGGTTATTATAGGCTACCTCCTACAATCAAGATGTGTTTTAGACCTAGCCTAGTGGTACATTCTATGATATTCCCTAGCCTAACCTATCCTAAACTTAGCACCAACATAAGAGTTAATATTCTAACCAACATACAACATGGTTTATTCTAACAATTAAAATTTACTAGTTAACATGAGGGTTGCCTCATATGATAAATGGGTGCCTCACTGAGGTCTTAGGCCATGCGTGTCACGAGCATCATGGCTCGTTTCACAATAGGTGAGATTACTGAAATTAGTTATGCTACTTACATGATTACTGTGGCTCGGTGGTAAGTGGAAGGAACAAGGTTACTAAATTGATGTACCGTACTTTAAGGTGGCCTAGGCTAGGTACAAATAAAAGGAAGAGATCACACTGGCTACCTTCTCTGGGCAAGGGGCCAGGATCACTCTTAGATGTTAGGGCACTGTGCCAAGAGGGCACTAGTGCCAGGAGGAGCTTATAGCTCAGCAACTACTGGGCTCTCTTCCGCCCCTTCTTCTTCTTCTTCGGTTTCCTCCAAGGCCTATCAGTAGCTGGCCTAGCAGGTGATGAGAGCACCGACTCGGGGACAGGCCAGAAGGGCTAGCGGGCGCGAAGTCAGGGCAACTGCAAAAAGCTGCGGGAGGACTCCCTACTCCGGCTGCTGCGACAACCGGAGCGAGAGCGATCTCGACTTCTGCGTCCGAGGATGCCAGTTCCTGGTCTTCAAGGGAGGGGTACCATTTCGATCCTCCAGGGTTCATCCTGAGTCAAATTTGCAAAGAAGAATCTTGCAAAGAAGAAGTTTCGGGTGCTGGAGGCTCTCCAGTCGCGATGATCAACTGCATGGGGAATCCTAAATCTCCCGGAGGAGGATTCGCCTCATGATTTAGACCCGGCATAGGGCCTTTTCCATTGGTAGCTCAACGTCCGGGACGGACGGAGTCTGGCACTGCTCAGTGCTCGCAAGTGGCACTGGCAGCAGTTGAGGTCAGGCATGCCTGATGAGGGGTCCGGAGGTGCACTACCTCTCCGGACGACTTGTGGTTGGCTGCGGCAGAGATTCCTGCCCCAGCGGAGATCGTAGCCTCTCCTAGAGTTTTGTTGGGGGCGTCCGCTGGGCGTTGCTTGCTTGGGCAGCCCTCCCAATTTGTGGAGTGGTCTGCCCGCTTGCACGTCCTGCAGCGGTACTGCTCCTCCTGAATCTCTCTTCGCGGAGGGGGAAGACCTCTTGGTGGGCCAGCCCTTCGCGATTGGAGAGGGCTAGGCCTGAAATAGGTTGGGTGGCGCCCCTTCCGCGGACCACTTTGGTGGGCGGAAGGTGGAGGTTTGTCATTTTTGGGAGTTATAACTGGGGCCTCCGTGGAGGAGGTAACGTGGCTGCGAAGTGGCGTTGGTAACGGGCTTCCGCAGAGAAGATCCCGACCCAACAAGAAGACCACTCCGGGCCGAATTCCACCTACCACGCCAAGGCGGTGGGGTATCGTGCCCCAAGGCGTCATAACCTGGAGTTGGACCGTAGGAACGGTGATGGTGTGGCCTCTATCCACTTCATTTCCCACCGGGTTTCTTCGTCAACCATGGCACCGGCTGGCACTTGGGCCCTAGTGATCAGGCTAATGTCTGCCGCAGTGTCTACTGTGACCGGAAGGGTCACTGGCAGGCTAGTGCTCTGAAGAGGGGCCACCGAGATGAACTGGGTTTCCAGTCTCTCGGGTAAAGGATCCGGTGCGGACCAGCAGCAGAAAATGAAGTGCTGATTAGGTTGACAAATTTGGTGGTGGGGACATGATGTGGACAGGCCGGAGATCCAGCATTGTAGTGGCTAGCAGCCCCACAGGATCTGCACGGGCCTTTTGGATGGGCTCGGTGGCCTGCAGTAACTGTTGGAGGAGAGGGCTGAGCGGGTGAATCGGGAGCGGAGTTCTGGCTGGTAGGGTTAGGCTGCTTATTAGTGCCGAGTTTGTATCGGCACTCAGCTTCAGCATGGCCCCCCTTCTTGCAATAGTTGCACAGGGTCTTGCTAGGCAGTCCATTCTTCGGGCGAGTGGAGTTCGAGAGGTAGGCCGGAGGGATGATTCGCTTCTGAGAGGTGCTATGCGACTGATTGAAGGTTTCCCACGAATCAGCCATGCGACAAGCTTCCATAAGTGTGGAGGGCTGTTTATCGTTAAGATATACTGCAAGGGGCCCTGGCACACATTGGAAAAGGTCTTCTAGCATGGTCCGATTGAAGAGATCCTCAAACGTCGTGCAGGCCAAGGAGTCGAACCAGCGCGCCCCGGACTGGGTTTTGTGACATGCCCATTCCGTCCAAGACCAGCCGACTTCCTTGGCAAGACCTCGGAACCGTTGTCTCCATTTTTCTGGGGTTATCTCGTAGGCCTTTGTAATGACTCTACGAACTTCCGCCATGTTGCCTCTCTGGCTCTTCTCCAGTGAGCGAAGCGCTGCCTTGGCTTTTCCTCCATATGCTTGGCTAGTATTAAGGCTCTCTCCGTCTCCGTGGTGCTGTAGTTATCGAAAAGAGCCTCGATCTCCTCCAGCCATGCTTCTGGCTCGTCCTCAGTCCACTTGGGGACTAGGGAATTGATGCTCGAAATTGGAGCGTTTGATGCAGCAGGTGTAGGACTGGAGGCTTGATGACTAGCCATAGCTTCGGCATTCTCCATTTTCGCTCTCTCAAGCTCGAGCTCCTTCTCCTTTAGGGCTAACTCAGTTTCCTTGCAGGCTAACTCATGCTGTCTCCTTCTTTCTTCTCTTTCCTCTTCATACTGCCTTTGCTCGGCTTCATACACCCTTCGTTCTTCTTCATACTTCCTCTGCTCGGCTTCATACTTCCTCTGCTCGAGTCTTTCTTCCTTCTCCCGCTTGGCCAAGTCGTCCACTTGCTCCTTAACCCAGGTAGTAAGTTCCGAGCCGGTGAGACCTGCCGCCGTCCCCAGCCCCAGGAAAGTTTTATAATGCTCTGCTGCCATGGTTCTGGTGGGGAAGGGCGTCTAACCGGTCGAGTGGGCGACTTGGGCAGCGAGGAAGTGTCTCTTCAATGAAGTGGCACCCTTTCAAAAGGTGGCACTGTAGTTTGGGTGTGCCGTGTACAGGTCACACTGGTGGCACTCAGTATCCCTAGGCACTGGTGCAGGTTAGGTTCCAGAAGAACTTTCTCTTCTGTGTTCCCTTTTGTTTTGTTTTATTTATTTTTCTGGATTCTTGCTTGGTGGCACTTATGGTGCCAATGTGTTCCTAGGGACCCTCTACTGGAGTCCAACTAGGCTATATGGGAGGAAAGGCACTCTACACCCCTGCAGAGTGCAACAATCGAATGAGAGAGAAAGGGAAGGTAAAAAGAGAGAGAGAGAGAGAGAGAGAGAAGTAAGCTATTCCAGTGATGAGTGCTGCAAATTATTGGCACTGTGGAATAAAGTGAATTTGGTTTTTTTTTTTTTTTTTTTTTTAAAGATCCTCGTGAGTGGCTGGTCCCAGTACCGGCCCCAGTGCTGGCCCCTTCTTTTTTTCAGAGGGTGAAAACTACTGTTGGCTTCGGTCTGGATAGCAGGCCTCACTCGTGACCGACAGTTTATCACTGTATCGTAATTACTCTTAACTTGTCCTCATCTATTGTGGGACAGAGGTGTTTCTTTTATTTGGTTTATTGTATTCGAATTAATTAGCCTAGTGTCGGCCGTTCTTTCTTTGAAGAGGGTCACGTACACTTAGGTTAGGAATGCTTACTTGAACGAGAGAGAGAGAGAGAGAGAGAGAGAGAGAGAGAGAGAGAGAGAGAGAGAGAGAGAGAGAGAGAGAGAGAGAGAGAGAGAGAGAGAGAGAGAGAGAGAGAGAGAGAGAGAGAGAGAGAGAGAGAGAGAGAGAGAGAGAGAGAGAGAGAGAGAGAGATTTTCAATCAGCGAATTTCTTGCTGCTTGAGAACATGTAAACAAAGATTTTATACATGCACAATGGCATGGATCTTAATAAAATGATATAGATGCGTCGTCTTGGCTTCCTTAGGGATTACTTTATTATCTTAATTTTCTGGGAGCCGACGTCACAAAAGTTTATCGTAAAAATTTTAAATTTTCTTTATATGATTTTTATAGTAGGTATTCGTATAGGAACTTGTTATTACTCCTAACTAAGGCCTAACTTTCCCTGCCTAAATTATCTTTTGGTTTTTTCTAGCTAAGATATTAGGAGGTGGGTTAACTACTGAAAAGCAAAAAAAAAAATATATGACCCAAGAGTGGCGGGGGCAGAGTGGTCACAACAGGTCACAATAACAAGGTCGTTGAGATGGCGGCCAAGGTCCCGTTAGGCCTAAATTTCAAAACAGCCTCGGCCGGCGAAGGAAACCCCAAAATGGCCGTTCTCTCACAAACAGTTCAACAATTTCAAAACAACCGCGCAGACACAGCGGAGGAATCAAATGGCGGTTATTTTCTTTTTAGCACAAATTCAAACAACGAAACAAATGCAGGTATCCAGATTTTACTTTAAATATACCAATCATGCATAGCGTTTTACGTTACGGATGGAAAACTAAATTACCAAACAACTTTGTGTCTTTTGTTATCGTTTCCTCATGTGAAACATCCTCGGCAAACAATGGAATAGATTTGCGTGATTTGGAACGGACCAAATTTACTTTACTGAAAATGTATTTTATGATACAATTACTACTTCAGTTCGTTCGCCACTTCACTGACACGGTTTTGAATGATTCCCGCTATATGCAAACAATAACGATCGGAATTGCCGACGCGATTTCTAAATTACTTTGTGTACATGAAATGGGCTCCCGCTTTCTCGGCCTTAGGATTCGTTTCTTGAACGACTTCTCTCACGGTCCGAACACGTAAAATGCCCTTGTCTTAAACGTTATAAATTATGACTCTGCTCTCGACGCACCCTTTCCTACGCTAATTCTCGCTACACTTGTTATTATAACTATTCTCTTTACTGCTTATTATTATGCCTCGTTCCTTGTTTGGAAGAATGAAATGGAGTTCGATATCTGACTTTTTTTTTTTTTTTTTTTTTTTTTTTTTTGAATTAATGTAATTTTAATTTCCTTTTCTCCAGATTCTTTCTCTAAAATGTACTTTAGATTCTACGCAAGGTCGCCAATGTTACGTGTGAGAGTCTTGGTTGATCATGCATTATTCAATTTACGTAATTTTTTACGGCCCTGCAAACCAAGATTACACGTAACCTGTCACTTGAAGCCAAAAGTTAACCTCAAAGACAGACGTTAATTAGCCAAAGGTCGCCAGTTAAGGGTTATTAACCTTAACAAAGAATATTTGAGATGAATTTGATTTTAAACGCAACGGTTCTTCCAAACATTCGGACGCGAGGCATACAAAAGCATCGAGATTTAACCTGATTTTGCTTACCTAAATCCTAGGTAGTTTACTGGAATAATGGGGTTGAAGCTAACAATATAATAATTTGACTTAATCTAGACTTTGTGAACACATATACCGTAAGTGGTGGCTGAAGGGGAAACAAAAGAAATTTGAAATACAGAAAACAAAGGATAAAAGAATGGGCGAAGTTTTGAACAAAAAGCGACTTTACCTTAGGATAACGCGCAGCGCATCAACGACCGACGTGGAGTTCTTGCAATTGTTTCTTCACTTCACTAATAAGAATAATAGACAAAGAAAGGGGGAAGAGGTCCAACTTCACGTGTTATCTCTCGAGAAGCTTGGTTCTCTCTGAAGTTCTCTGACCGAGCCTAGGTCAAAACAGTCACCCCAGGGGTCCACTATGCTCTTGTTAAAACATTCGCCAAGAGACAGGTAGGAAAGGAAAAAGGGACCTTAGGACCACCTATTCTTAAGGCTGATAGGAAATTTTCCTATAGGGTAAAGGCCTAAATTTTACCTATCCCGTTCTCCAACGGACGTTAAGGTTTTGAACTGAAGACGCACTAGCGTGGGACAAAGCAATTTCCTGTCTCAGTCAGGCTGATATTTCTATCCCTAAATGTTCGAGGGCGAACAGCGTAAATATTTATAAAAATATGTATTCGTACATCTCAGCACTGAAAAAGATGAATAATTACATATTTTACACCTCAACGGTGAAAAAAGATAAATATATATTTACTGTACAATGTATAGAGACAATGAAATTATCTTGAAAATATTTGTTTTGTATTTATGATAGTCATACTTGGATTTTCATAAAAAATAGAATTATTTTTGTTATATTTCTTAACCACTTCAAAAATAATGGTTTATTAGCAATTTTACTTTGTTAATGCCAAGGTTTTATTTCTAGGCTAGTCATGTTAGTTTTCTTAATTGCTAAAAATACATACACTTAGCATTCACAATGCTATGTTAAACTTTTTTGGCCAGAAAGCTTATGAAGTTATCTACACATTCTTATACTAAGTTACACTGTGAATGAATTATGCAAGCAAAAGGGCTTTCAAGAAAATAATATTCTTAGTCAGATAAAAAAAAAAAGTGTTGCATAGGCCTTGGCATTAATACTAATAAATATTTAGATTCCTGGTTATCTTCTCGATATAATTTAAATTATCATCATCTTTTTATTCTTCAGAGAGCCAGTAACCTCTAAAAGTAAATCTTTTCATAAATGAGATTACATCTCAGAAGCCTTAGATTATTTTTGTTAGGCCTATAAATCATTTTACTACAAACTTCAAAATTCAAAGAAAACGTTATGTAATTCTTATTCCTATTTATAACATTTGTTATGACTGTTAAGCTTATTAGGTCAACTGTTACATACTGTAGAGGTAGTTACAATGACCACTCTGAGTAGCAAGTTAAGCGGCCTGGCATTGACAGCACTTCTAACCTTATCCCACCATGCTTTGAGCTAAGTAGTGTAAAAGAAAAAATCAGTTCCTTTTACATTGATGACGAATTGTACCAATGCATAAGAGATCATATGTATACCCATAGGGTGATTACAAATTGTACCAATGCGTGAGAGGTCATATGTACAGTGAACCCCCCGTATTCGCAGGGGATGCGTCCCACACCCCCCCACGAATAGGTCAAATCCGCAAATGCTTAAAACCCCTCTAAAAACACTTAGAAATGCCCATTTTGATAGCTTAAACCAAGAAAAACTTGTAAAAATGCTTATATCTGAGTATTTTAATAGTTTTATCACAAAAAGTGCATTTATTCTTGAAAATTATATGAAAATACAGTAATCAGTGAATATTTCTCAGTGAAAAATACAGCGAATGGGCAAATTTTCCGCGAAAAATGGCTAGATATGTTCCACAGAGAAACCTGCGAATGCGTGAGTCCGTGAACCATGAGAATGCGAACAGGGGGGTTTTACTGTATATACAAAGTGGTTACCAATTGTACCAATGCGTGAGAGTCATATGTATACCCATAGGGAAAATCCTGCAAGCTGTGAATTAACAAAAGGATCGACATTTATGACATTGAAAGTAAAAAAAAAAAGCTGAACACTACTTGGCAACCGTTATGTTGAGCCTGAAAGTTTGGCTGATACCGATACAAAAAGAATCACGTTGCATCACTTAAGAGCATGGCTGTTCTCGCCTTTAAATGCAATAATGGTACATATCATCATACACAACCACTTTGAAATTGTTTTAGCTAGCTGTAACTATTCAACACTGAAAATATATTTTAGTGTTGTATTTGGTGAAATACTGCTTCAGCATACAGACGAAACAGATTATGAAGAATTTGTCATTAAAAAGGTTATGAAAATTTAGTCATTAAAATTTTACTCGATTCTATAATATTTTCAGCGTGAGGAGTTGCTAGGTGTGGCTTTCAACAGGATAATGAGAATGGAGCCAGGAACAGGAGATCATATCAAGACGTGGCGTTATAATACCATGAAGGTAAGATGATTTGCATTCACACATGCACACTCTCTCTCTCTCTCTCATATTGAATAAATTCCCATGATGTTTAATTCTGGATAAGATTCAGAGATACTTTAAATTTACTGAGAAGTGTTTGTAAGGAAAGGAGAAAAATATTTTGAGAAAATGTAAGTACCATGCCATTTTGTTGAAGGCTCTTGTCATCCATTTTGCAGGGTTTTTTTTGGTGTGAAAAAGAGATGCTTGTGAAAATATAAAAGATGCATTTATTATGGTTTAATGAATTAGTATAGGAAATATTTCTCTAACCTTCATTGCAGGCTTGGAATGTTAACTGGGAAACTCGACACATGATGATTCAGTTTGAAGAAGAAAATGTGGTATTTTCATGTCTTACTGCTGATTGCAAAGTGAGTGTTAAATAGTTGTATTTTATTTTGTTCTGGCTAAAATGTAAACCTTCCGTTTTTTATATGTGTCATGATATACTGTAAAGTAATTTACTTGGACCTTCCACACATACCATAGTACTATGCCAACTAGTACTATTGGCATACCAGCAGTTGCACTGGAATATGTACTGGTGTGTCATCTAGGGTGAAGGAATTACTGGCTGTTTAATGCCCTCCTATCCTTTTGACAGCCTCAGCAAGAAGCAGATGAATTGCACCTCAAAAGATCAGTTTTCTTGTAACAGATTAGGGAGTTAATATAAAAGAATTCTTGTTTATGGTTTTAAGGTTAATATTAAGGTAATAAGTAATAAATTGTACGGATTTGTATCAAGGCCAGTACCTATTATATTTCGCCTTCCTGGCTACAGTCCCTAGCACACTGTAGCCAGTGCACATGGTGGTAGTTGTTGATAATGGCTTAGGTTTGTTGCAAAGTGCTTGGGAGTTTACTATTCCTAGATGCATCAAATTCTTGAGTAGAAAGCCACCCCGTATGTGCAGAATCCAGGGAGAAATATGTCATAATCACCTTGTTATACCATCTTTGGAGCTCACTGACTTGGGGGTTTATCTCCACACTAAAGCATTAAATTTCCACTTTAAAACTGGTGGTGAAGAGAGCATAAGTGTGATATGTCATATGAGAGAAATAAATTAAACTTGAAAAGGATGAACCATCTGTCCTTGGTGTTCATTTTTACCTTAACTCTTATGTACAAATGCTCATTAGAGGTTTTCCTATGATATCTTCAAGTGAGAAAAGCTAACAGCCACATAGCTTACTAGTCATTGGTGGATATTTATGTTTTGGCAAAGGTCATTATCAAAGGTGTTTTGTCTGTCTGCAAGTGTTGAATACCTTTAAGCATAAATTTGGTGTAGTGTAAGGTCTTGAGGCAATTTTTTATGGTGACAATTGCTGTGCTTCTTTCTTGACCACTTGGAATGCCATTCTTAGATTTGTCTATCACTGTGAATATTGTCTCATATAACCTAAAATGTAATCCCTCATGTTTACTGTTGCATCACTCAGGATGCCATGCTGATTTTGCATATTTGTCTCATTGTTCAAGGGGTTTTCCTTAGTCAGCATCACATATTTCACAAATTGAATTCATATGTTGGCATGATCAGTCAGCATCATAACATACTGTAGTTATTTCAACAAATCTTTATGGGAGTGTGAGAGCTTGTTAATGACCATCATATTTTCCCAAATTTGGCATTGGTCATAGGTATAATGCTTCATACCATGGAAAGCTAGTAAGGGTCTGGGTTGTCTCGAGTTTAAAGTAACTATCAGCATCTATTATTCTAAGAGTGTGTTACAGTTTCATGTCTTTATTGGCTATATTTTCTGGGATACCTTTTGTTCAGTAAACAAAGAGCTTGTACTTTCTCCCTTTGCCATTTAGTCTCTTGATGGGGTAATAATTTTCTCTTGATACAAAGGAATATAATTATGAATCTCAGTGTTTCTCGAATAACGTATCCAGATACATGTAATATAACAAGGAACAGGCTAGCCAGATGTGATAAAATTGTAGACAGTATTAGCATAAATCTTATCCACATACAGAGACAACCAAGCTTTTGGAAATTCATTGCATATCCCATCATCGAGGTTAATTATCTATAATAATTACAAAAACATGAAATAGCAGGAAAATTGTAGTGGTTAACTAAATATGGAAACATGGAAAAACATCAAAAGTGAAGAACACTTCAAAGATGGATATTCACAATGATATGCAAGATCTGTATACAGTAAATAGATAAATAACTGTATACAGATAAAGAGCACTTGCCTACTTACAGTTCATCTCAACTTTCATAAGGGGTGTCAGCTGTCTCACAGGATTTATTTGTAAGCAGAAAAGAAAATAATACCATTAAACTTTGTGCTCAGTCCTATCAGTATCATATGGAATACGGTGCATTAATTTCAAAATGCCCTGTCAAACACCAGATATTCCTTTTATTTTTAGAGTCCGTCTATATAAAACTGCAATCACCCTCACTCAGCAGTCAGACTAACTCATTTCCATTATACAGTACAGTAAATAGTATAGTTTTAAAAAGTATTTGCCATCTAACCCTTTTTCATTGCTAATCACCACTCCTAACTTAATCATATATCTGTAAACCACAAAAATGAATAGTCATTTCTCCAGTATATGTTTTATACTTTATTGTGTATTCTTCAGTTTTTATTTTCTTGTGATTAACTCAGTATTATATCTTTATTTGATGATTCTGTTTAGTTTGCAGTGTTTTCTTATTCAGTTCTCATGATGAGTTTTGTCTCATTTTGACTAGCTTCTGTATTTTTTGTTTTCGTGTTCTTGTACTTTTACTCTGTACAATTTGACTTTACATTGATTTTAGTTTTCTGTAAAAGAAAACTATTGTGCCAGCTTTGTTTGTCCATCCACAATTTTTCTGTCCGTCCTCAGATCTTAAAAACTACTGTGGCTAGAGGGCTGCAAATTGGTATGTCGATTATCCACCCTCCAATCATCAAACGTACCAAATTGCAGCCCTTTAGCCTCAGCTGTTTTTATTTTATTTAAGGTTAAAGCAAGCCATAATCGTGCTTCTGGCAGTGATATAGGACAGGCCACCACCAAGCCATGGTTTAAGTTTAATGGGCTGCAGCTCATACAGCATTATCTCGGTGGCCTTGATTATACGCTGTAGCAGCTGTACAGAAAACTCGATTGCACTGAAGTTTTTTACTTTTTTGAAGTGTTCATCGGTATAGTGTATCTTATAGTTCTCTTCCTATGTTATTGTGTCATTTTGTAATTCTCATAGATAATTAACCCTGATGATGGAAAATGCAGTGATCCCAAAAGCTCAGATTTGCATCTGTATGTGGATGAGAAAAAATAATGTATGCAGTTATATCATGTCTTCTGGATATCTGTTCCTTCTTGCTTTGAAGTTATCTTATTCCTCTTATTATTTATGCATTTTAGTGCAGCCTGTTTCTTTTGCTATAAATATGAAGTCTTTTTTCCTCTCTTCTGATCATATCCCTTCTTCCACCAGGTTTTCCATTTCTGGTCAGTTCATGAACAGGAAAAAACCTCATGCTATTCCTGATAGTCATATTACTTTTCCTCTATATCTTCCCAATAGACCATTTCACTTTATCAGATGTTATATTCACTATTGGTCACTATCGAACCAATATCCCCCAACGTGTATTTAATCTCTTTGTTCAAAAGTTTTTCAAAATACATCCTCCATTGTTGCATTATTACTCTCTCTTCAACTTTAATCTCTCCATTTTAATAATTCACTTTGCCTCTTTGCAAATCTCCATCTTTCCTCAGCCATGCTGCTAGCCTACAGTAAGTCTTGGATCTGGTGTGTACCATTCTGACAGAACGCATGTGCCTCAGTGTCACTACGAAATTATTTTTGTGCCAGCTCCTTTTTATGTTACCTCCTGTACACAATAAATACCCAAACTATTTAAACAAATATCAAAAGTGTTCCCATCTAATTGCCTTGACATCTTGTATTTGTAAGATTATGGAAAAGATGGTCAATGCAAGGCTTGTTTGGGTATTAGAAAAAAACAATATTTTATCACCTGTGCAGTGTGGATTTAGAAAATTGCATTCTGCTACTGATGTCTTGATTCGTCTTGAGGCATCTGTATGTGAACCATTTGCATCAAAACAGCATCATGTTACTGTATTCTTTGACCTTGAAAAGGCTTATGACATAGCATGGAGATATGGCATCCTTAAAGCCATCCATCAATCAAGACTTGGGAGAACTGCCATTTTTTATTGAGGCCTTTCTGACACGTCGACTCTTTCAAGTTAGAGTTGGTAATACTCTATCAGAAAGTAAATTCCAAGAAGAAGGGGTCCCGCAAGGTAGCGTTCTTAGTGTTACCCTATTTGCACTTGCTATCAATGGTACTTCTCCTCATACCCCTTATGATGTATTGCACACACTTTATGTTGATGATCTTTCTATATCATTTGCAGAATCAAGGATGTCTGTTATTGAAAGAAATGGGCAGTTTGTTGTTCGAGCTCCGACGCAAAATTTACTCGGCATTACCTGTCGAAATCCGATTATGTCAAGTTCTGGTATGGTCGAGGACCGGGGTTCTACTGTATTTGGTGTTTGAACTATTAAAATAATTAGTTATCAGCATTTTTAGAAGGGGGGGGGGCTTCCAACTTATTGCAGGTTGTTGTGGTCCCTAACCCCCATGATTACCAGGGGTCGACTACTTGTTTGACCCAAGGACTCTTAATAAACAGTCCACATTATCCTCCTCCCGAATGCTCAGAATGTAGTGATAACAACAGTTAAACATGTGTTGTGTGAATGTCCAAAATATAACCAACAGTGGTAGTCAACTTTTGGAAATGAATTGATGAGGGAAATTTTGTCAGAATCTCATACATTTTCTATCATTCAAATTTTAATATTCAAGAAAACTGTAATTTAATTGATAAAATATAAAAATTAATAAGTAAATAGTGAAAATATGAAAATCCTTAGGGCACTTCATGAATTGAAGAAAAAAGAAATTTACAAATCTTACGTAACTTATTCTGAATTTTATCATTACTTTTGTGTGTGTTTGTGCATGTGTGTGTTGTGTGTGTTTGGAAACATGAGGAAATGTATTTAATGTGTGCAAGTATTTCATTGTAAAACCATGTGCCACTGTGCAGGTTTAAAAAAAAATTTCATTTTCATTCACCACCACTATATTGCCAAATGACCTATTTGGATAATAAGAACTCATCTCTTAAATAACTTATCTTTTTTTATGACATTTCATCTATGGGCAATATTCATAATTGTGGCACTGTTTATTAATTTATTTCTCATAACTGACTTTTTCAGCCAAAATCGTAGTACCTGTTTGTGATATTGTGTCTGATTCATTGAATTCTTACTGTATTCTTTGCTGTTATTTTATCTAACTCATTGAAATCTTTACTTTTTCTTTGGATTGCTAATATTATATCTTATTTTATTTGCATTACTTTATTATTTGGATTGATGCTATTTTACACATTTGAATATTATTTAAACATGTCTTTCAGGTTTTAAATACAAATTGTTTACTTGTTTTATACTAGGCATGTCTGGGTATTTCCAAGATGTGTGTGTTTATTAATTTGGTAATGTTATTAATTTTGGATAGATCATATTCACTGCTGCAGGTCCCATGTACATTGATTTTTTTCTCTTTCAGGTGGTGCATGAATTCATTGGTGGTTATATCTTCCTTTCCATGCGTACAAAAGATGCCAATCAAAATCTCAATGACGAGTTGTTCCACAAATTAACTGGTGGATGGGTCTGAAGAAACAAATCTAAAATACAATCATAATGAATACTTTTCTCTAAATTAATAGTTTGCTGTGAGTGTAATGTATTCACAGATGATAAATTTGTGATGTGGTATGTTCATGGCTTTAAAAGCTGCCAAATTTGATAGAATTTTTAGTAAAGCTTATCTTTTTACGAGATGTATAGGTATTGACTGATATATATATACTGTACAGTATACAGGTATTTGTTGCAAGCATGTAGTTCTAAAGGAATTGTTCTGTACTCTTAGTACTTGAGTCAGATGATTCCTTTACAGCTGCTATTGTAACTGATGGTTAGTCAGTACGCAATGGTCAAAATGGGCAAATGGGACTATTTTAAAGCCCAGATTTCCTATTGCAAATATATTTAAAAATCTGGGCTATCATTTTAAAGATCTTCCAGTTGATATAATAAAGGGATTGAAGATATTTTCTAAATGTTGTTTTGATACAAATGTATTAGATGTTTATCCTTGTTGTTACACACAATGGAGAGCATTGTTATGCCATCTTATATTAACTACTGTTGGGAATGGTCGAGATTTAAACATTGTATGTTATGAAATTTTAGCATTGTTAATGGAATATTTCTAAAGTTTATGGCTGGCAAAGCCTCCAGAGTTGTTATGATATTAGGAAGCAATGGCTGCCTACATGTAGTGCACTAAAGGAAAATATACTTGATGAAACCCTTGCTGGAAAGGTATCCAGTAATAAGGAATAATAGTAATTCTTCATCTTGTGTTTTATAAGATTACAACATGAGTGTAATGTATTTTGCACAATACTTATGTATTACAACATGTCAGAACAGATTCCTTTCTTTACCCACACTTATGTACCATAGGAGGTAATCTGAAAGTCCATATTTTGGCATAGTTAATGAATTTATAGGTATGTCCTGTATATCATCATTTTGAAGCATATTTTGTCAGATTTTATTCCCGCTTGCTTAATATGATTAAGATAATTCAATAACTGCATGCTCTGTTTAGCAGACTGTAGAACAGTGTTACATTTTAGCAACAGATTTTAGACAAATATTTCTTAGATTGCTGCTTTTCAAGGTTTAAGGCAGAATCAAGGCAGTAATTTAACATTTATGTAGTTTGTTTAGCTGTGCTCAAAGTAATAGACAATCAAAAGCAGAATAGGGATAAATCATCATGTGCTTCAGTGATTTTATATAAAAATTTATTTGTGTGTTTTTAATTGTTGGTAATTTTCACAAACTTTTAATTGGTGCTTTTGGATGCTTCGTAAGTGTTATTCCTCGAAGAAGAACTCTGAATTGAACTTCTGTGTCCATATGAAGGTTTGATGAAACTATTGTCTTTTGGTAATACAGCTCAAAATTAATTATCACCGACTTAGTGAGTGAAAATTTGCCAGTTAGATGAAAAAACTGCTAAAGATATCTTTGCCTTTCGTAGCCTTATTAATGGTGCCTAATATGCATTTAATGCCCTCATGTATTGTAAAAGTGGATTTTTCATTGATGTAACCAATATTAAGGGTTGTTTCAGTGTTCATTAGTTTAAACTAATGATTAACATGATTGTTGTGTTGATGTCAGACTCCCTTATTTGTTAAACTGTACTACTGCAAATAATGAAAAGATGTGCAGAAGTTAGATTTACCCCAGTTATGGTTTAACTATATTGTTCAGTAAATGTTAGCCTTGTAGAAATTATTGTTCAGTGTTTATTCTAATGTAGTTAATTTTTTTCAAAGTAAGTCACTGACATTGAGGTCCTCAAGAATTACATTTGGGAATTTTTACAGTACCGTACATTGTCATTTAGTTTTTTTAGTGACTGCACTGGTTCATTAGCTTGTGAACACTTTTACTTTGCCATCCATGAGCAGATAATATTGTTATGTAAGTTTTAGAACAAATGCGGATTACCTTTTCAGGTTTTTAATTATGTACTATTACATAGCGTGCCATGAGCAGTACTGTATTTTTCACTCCAACGATTTCTTTGATATTGGAAGAGAATATGTGTATTAAAATTACAGTGCCATTAAAACTAATTTTATTGCATTTGATGTGCAACGCAGGTTTCTCAAGATATTATTTGTATAGTATTCCCATTGGTGATTCACAGTATGTCTTGATCTTGATAGTGTCTTCCATATTTTGCTCTCTACTTAGTTAAAATGTAACTTTTTAGTCAATTATATACTGTACTATACATTATATTTTCTCCTATTAGGATGGCAGTGTAAGTTTTTTTTTTGTTTTTGACCAGATTACCAGTTGTTGTAGCATTCCATTGACTATTCTTTGGGAGAGTAAGTTTAGCTTCTTGCACTTGCACATTATTTTCTTCAAATTGACCCAGAGACTATACAGTATGCCCTGTATTACAGTCATAATTACATAATGTATTTTCGAAATCGAAACTATAAGCATAGTATTTTTAGCAATGTAAGGTACACATATAATCACTTACCATATTTGATAATGTATTAAGTTTATGAAGTGTTAACAGTCATTTACAGTTCACATTCTGTAATTACTACAGTCGAGTGCTGATATATTTTTTTTCTATTACAGATATCCTTTATGTTGGGAGTATTAGAACATGAAACTTGCCTTTGTCATTTATGAAATTTTTCTTTTGTACTACAGTACTATCATATTTCAGTTCTTTTGAATTTCCCCCAAACCCACCTGAGTAATTCTTTTGTATATAAATAACCTAATGCTTGACAGATTGTAAATATACTTTTAAATAAGTTTGCTCAGTTTGCGTCAGGTATTTTCTAACTGTATCTTCCATAACAGTTTTCTAAACTGTAGTAATATGGTATATCTATGTAAAAGGAAAATGTAATGCTAATTGATTTAGAGAATATATGTTATACCTTTCATTCATGATTGTTTTTGTCATTTCCCTTAGCTTGAGGTTGTAGGCATTTGTGTAGATTGGAAGAGTACTGTAAATACTTGGTATGAATTGCTCTTGGCCCTTTTATGGCCACTAAGCTTAATCCATAGTTATCTCTGATGAATATTACCTACTGTTAAAGATAGCTATGTCTTCACGTCAGCAGGTGCAGATGGCATTCCAAATAAAAATATCGCTTGGCTGACCCAAATGATTGTCTAGTTCCTCTGTGTTTTGAATGTTTTTGCTCTCATCAGAATTCTTCTTGCCGTAAGACAGGATGGTTGTCAGCGATTTGCTAGTTGTTGTTGGTTGCTCTTTCATGGTACTGTGACTTTTTTGTTCGCTCAGGTTGTCTTCAGCTGACAGTAGAGACAAAACATCATGTTTTGTTGGAATGTTTTTGTGTCAACAGATTATATTCTATAGAATTGGATACACATTGCATTGTATAGTGTTAGATAGACACAGTTTGTGCCAGCTGTAGGGATGTCAACTAGGTGTGTAGAGTGTTAGGAGTGATCAGACGAACTTATAATTCGTTATATAGGAATATATAGGAAGAGGTGAGAGTCATATTGATGAACATATTAATTAAACAGGGATATACATTTTACTTACTTCATTGCTGGCTCATGCATCAAATTACCTCCTCTCTCATACCTCCTCTACCTTCTCTTCTCCTTTGGTTCTGGAAAAAGCATATTACAAAATTAGACTGGATCTTAGTCTTATTCTAGAATTTTTTAAAAGGGTTTGAACAAAATCTAGTTTTGAGGTACCAATCTGCCTTCCCACACACTGTACACTTTTTTGCAGTGCCTTCCAAAATGAAAGGTGTTGGTGGCCGCATCTATCTTAACCCAAGCTTAGAACTACCCTGTGACAGTTGGAAGAGTGAGCTGCCCAGGAACTGGGTTGGTTCTCAGGGCGACGTTGTTCTGTGCCCTCCGGCGCCTTCCTTTCATGCACTTCGATTAGTTAAGCATTTGGCCTGCTCACCAAAAGATCATTTCAGAAGCAAAATTGTCATTTCAGTTATTGACGTCACTGTTGTCAGTTTCTGGTCGTGGTGAGGTTAACTTAACTCGGCTCCTAATTTTAAGAGAGAATAAGCATAATTGTAATGTCAAGACTTCTGTTATTTGTTCAATACTCTTGATATATTGTTCACTCTATTGTATTTATTTTTTGTGTCAGTGTCTCAGTCTCTTCCTGTTCCTTCACTCCTTTTTTTCTGCTCATAATGTATTCTCCCATATGTATTGTTGAAGCTTCTGCAGAGAGTGCTATTTCTGCATGTAGTGGTGTCACTTAGTGTTCTCAACCAGCTCCTGGTGCTTCGGGTGAGATGTGCCGGGAGAATGTGCTTCTTTCACTTAGTTGGATTTTTTTGTTTTGGTTTTCAGCTGTTTGGCAGCGTTTTCTAACACTGCACTACTAGATGTGTGCTTTCTGGCACCTTCTCTCCACTCCAGTGTTGTCAGTTGTTTTGTTTGAGGTTTCGGCATTTGTTGCCCCAGCTTTTTCTTCCAGCCTGGTGGACAAGGAATCTGACATACAGGAGTCATCTTCTGTGTTTAGGCAGCATGTTGATAATTGTGTTTTCCTTGGTCATCATTTGGTTGAGGAGTTGGAGTCAATAGAGACTAGGTCTCTTTCATCTTTGAATGCATTGTCACCCAATAAATCTGTGATTTAGGTTTTTTTCCCACTTGGTCAGAGCGTGATTTGAAGAGTTTTCTCACATTGTGGTACATAAGGCATCATTCAAGAACACCAATACTTGTCCTTCTTTGTATGCTGCAGCACTAGGCCACAGCATAGGTTCTTGGCACCTTGTCAGGGTTTAAACTGTTTTCTGCTCAAGATGGCGAAGTTTTTGACTATTGGACCTGGACTCTGGAAACACAAGTTCCTGGTACTGGGCTATTTGGTTCAGTGCAGAGGTGGAGAATTCTTTCAAGTCTTTTTTTCAGTGAGATTGAAGTTGTTTTTGCTCAGCTTTTGGTTAGCAGGTTTGCTTTCTCATGGTATCAACTTGAGTTTTCTGGTGCGGAAGACTTAAAGATTTTAGAGTACTTGGAGTGTTGATTGCCTCTCTATTAAATCCTCCTTCAAGGTTGTTAAGCAGGATGTTTCTGCTCAAGAGCACCTTGATTTTTTTTCAAGCAGTCCAACAAGCCAACCATGAAGGAGCCTGTGTCTACACCTGTTCTGTCCTTCTAAGAATCATCCATTTTCATTCAGATGTCATTTTCCTCATGGAAGCCCTTTCACAGTTCCTCATCAGGATTCCGTAAGGACAAGGTACCTCTCAACTTTATAATACTGATTTTTTCAATTTGTAGTTTCCTACTTTCTCATTTGCAGGCCATGTGAAGTTTCTGATAACCCTTTGAGACAGAACCTGATGTAATAAAGTAATCGGGGAGGTTTATGTCCTTTATTTTCTGGCTTCATCCTTCTCTGTTGCTGCCAATAGTTTTGCCTTCTTGCTTTCATACTGGGAGAAGTGTTTTGTCATCCATAGAAGCCAAATGTGTCTTATAAAGCAGTCATAGAGCAATTTCAGAAGCTTATGCAGGCTTTTACAGTTGCCTGTTTTTTGTTTTGAAACCCCTTGATCCCAATCCCTTGACGAGGTAGGGGGCTTGGGGACCAACTGCAGGGATTGAATGCAATTTTATACTTTCCGTCTCTGCAGTGGGTTCAACCAAACACTGGGAATCCTTCGTCCTTTTACTCCTCTATTAATTTTTCATGCTGCTTCCCTCGTCCTCTATCATTGACAACATTTGCATGGTACTGAAATATGGAAAAGACTACCCTTATGACTTAGATGGAAAGTGGAGGTGGATGGCATGCCTCTTCACCCATAAAACTAGAGTACCTGATGTGATTGAGGGAGGCGAAACTTTTACATCAAACCTTGCCCTCAGTGCTGGGTCCGATGTCGACGACTGACAACCCCTAAGGCACTGAGGGTATGGTGTATATCCAGGTGAGGATCCCAGAGCAGTTACTATTGTGGGTAACAGTATTTCTCCTCCTCCTGTTGAGCCTCCCTTGTCAGAAGGACCTTATCCAGTATGGAACTGAGATTATTCGTTATTTGAATATAAACGCTAACCTCCCTACTATTTCTGGCATGGCAATGGATGACTCTAAAAGAAACTCAGTTCACCTAAATAATGGTGTTGATACACTAATACCTTATAGAAAGCCTAGAACAACTAAATACAGACAAGACTCATTCTTGACTGACTTTGAAAGTGAAAGTTGGTCAAGGTTCCTAACCTTAGAAAGAGACAAAAACATAACTGTAAAATGAGAAAATTTCATATTGAGTAGACATTAACCTCTGAAAGTCATTCAGACAGATAGATAGAAACCACAACAAAAAATCAATCAGAAAATTACACGAGTATAGTCAACCCCCAGTATTCACGGGGGTCAGGGATCACCAACACCCGCAAACAGCTAAAACCTGTGAATACCTGACACCCCCTTCTAAAAATGCTTATAACGGGCTATTTAAATAGTTAAAAAACCAGACCCACCTCTCAAAATGCTTATAATGGGCTGTTTAAATAGTTAAAAACCAGACCCCCTCTAAAAATGTTTATAACTATTTATTTTACTAGTTCAAACACCAAATGTATACTTTAAACTATCATCCTACACAGAATATACCTTAAATTATTATCTAAAACACTTTAATATTTCAAAGTCATATTACAACATTACTCTTAAAAATATATGCTTACAGCTAAGTGTGAAAACTACTTTAATATTTCAAAGTCATATTACAACATTACTCTTAAAAATATATGCTTAGCTAAGTGTGAAAACTACTCAAGTCATCCCTATTTTCAAGTACATCCATTTTATTCCACACTTAAACCAGTGGTTCTCAAACAGTGCGCCATGGAAGGTAGCCAGGTGCGCCCCAAGATAACAAGATTTAATCCATAAATTATGTTTAGATTTTAAAACTGTTTCATTTTCTTATATTTTAGAGACATTAAGTGTGTGGTTTCTAAGTCTGAGTCAAGTCTTCGCCACTTAACATTTTAAATGGAAGGTGAATTTCTTAACAGCTTAATCTTTAAGAAGCAATGGATTCTCCTTCCCTTTCCTTGGGAATTTAAATTGGTCATTACTGACCTCTCTCTCTCTCTCTCTCTCTCTCTCTCTCTCTCTCTCTCTCTCTCTCTATATCTAAAAAAAAAAATATATATATATATATATATATATATATATATATATATATATATATATATATATATATATATATATATATATATATATATATATATATATATATATATATATATATATATATATATATATATATATATATATATATATATATATATATATATATATATATATATATATATATATATATATATATATATATATATATATATATATATATATATATATATATATATATATATATATATATATATATATATGTTTATATATATATATATATATATATATATATATATATATATATATATATATATATATATATATATATATATATATATATATTTATAAATATATTATATAAAAATTATTTATAAGGTTACAACGTAATATATTTTCATGTTCAGAAGAATTTTAGGTGTTCCGTGGGACGATGCTGACAACTAACCAGTCGGCCGACTGGTTGGTGTGTCACTGAATAAATCCTGGAAGAAATATGGCTCCAGAATGGCAGAATGGTCAATTTTGATTATAGTGGTGATTTCTATATGAAAACTAACTCAATGTAAATGCAGGATAAATTGTTTTCAATATACCCATAAAGGAATAAATATAATATAGGTTTTTATATATATTTTATATATATATGGTATTTCATATATATATATATATATATATATATATATATATATACAGAGTCCCCGGTTCACGACGGTTTTCGCGTTCCGAAGAAAATATATTCATAAAAAATTATTTCCAAGACAGCAGAATGACGGAAGAAATATTTGGCAGGGTTTTGGAGGTTTTTGTTGAGAAACTCAATATAAATGCAGGATTCATTGTTTTCAAGACACCCAAAGGATTAAAAGTAAGGTTTTCTTACGATTTTCGACGGTATTTCGGACGACGCCAGTCCGACGACGATCGGAAGAGATATGCATCCAAAACAGCAGAATGGTCAATATTTGGAGGGTTTTTATTATGAGAAAGTTAATATAAATGCAGGATTCGTTGTTTTCAAGACACCCAAAGGATTAAGAATAAGATTTCCTAATGATTTTCGACGGTATTTCGGGCGACGCCAATCCGACGACGATCGGAAGAAATATGCATCCAAAACAGCAGAATGGTCAATATTTGGAGGGTTTTTATCATGAGAAACTCAATATAAATGCAGGATTCATTGTTTTCAAGACACCCAAAGGATTAAAAGTAAGGTTTTCTTACGATTTTCGACGGTATTTCGGACGACGCCAGTCCGACGACGATCGGAAGAGATATGCATCCAAAACAGCAGAATGGTCAATATCTGGAGGGTTTTTATTGTGAAAAACTCAATATAAATGCAGGATTTGTTTTTACGACACCCTAAGGAATAAAATTAAAGTTTTCTTATGATTCGCGACGGTAATATTTGGGATGACTTGGTGTCCAACGCATACGACGGAAGAAAATTTACATTCGCGGATTTTTTCATAGAGCAATATTCACTAAATTACTGATTTTTATTTTATTTTCATGACTAAATACATTTTTTATGATGAAAAAAATATTTACTAATTTTAAAATATTAATATTGAGTAACCACAGCAAAGTATTGATAAAAGTTAAATTAAAATCCCGTGAAATCATAAAACTGCTTACCGATGTAATCACTTCATTCAACCTCTCTCTCTCTCTCTCTGTTCTCGAATAATTCACGAATAATGTCACTTCTGCGATTTAAGTAAGGCCAAACGCCCATATCTCTCTCTCTATTGCATATATCCTTCAAAAAAATATCGATTACTGTATGTAAACATAAAAATATTCTAAAATCCCATCATCGCTGGTGTGACAATTTTTTTTTATTGCTTTTTTTGAAGGCTTATGACGATACCGGCTCGGGGGATTAGAATTAGCCAATAACAGAGCTCGTAGCAACCCCTTCTCTCCATGATGATACGCTATTGGCTGGCAGGACTGACAGTAGCCAATAACAACTTGTAACAACCCCCTCATCCCCTTCCCACCCTCCTTGACGACATGCTATTGGCAGGAAGGGTGGGATTTTAACCAATCACAAAGCTTGTACCTCACGGGCTTTGCATACACTATAAAGAGCGTGTGTAGTATTTTTTTTCTCTCTCTCACCAACGTGAGAGAGAGAATGACTGCATAATATTTTTCTAACAAATTTGTGGGAGATGACGACTAACTACGCTTGTATGATATATAAATGACTTACCTAATAAGAGCTAATTTTCAAATATTAATAAGATTAAATAATAATAATACAGCATACTGAAATTACAACATTTATGTGTTACAGGGAACAGAATCAACACTATTTTTTTTGAAGTGTACGTAGCGTGATCTTAGCGATCCACTTCAGGAAAAAGACGTAAAAAGGTTCAACCCATGATCACACTCGCATTTTTTTTCCCCCTCTCTCTCTCAGCCTCTCTCTCTCTCACCGTGTATCGACTCTCTCTCCCTCCCTGACCTCACTCATTCTCACCAAAACAATTAAATGTACTATTTAAAGAAACACAATCGTTCCTACAAAAATAGGTTTATTATTCAAATAACCCAACAAGAAATGAATAAAACAAAGTAAAGATTAAAATGCACAATAAATGAATTATCGAGTCAGATAACTAAACTCTAAACTGCAAAGCACTTCTGATTAAAGAAGTCTCATTATGGCTAATAGCCTGGAAATACCCAAAATCACACATACTCCCAAATCAATAACTAAAAGTCATGTCCAAAAAAAAACAGTCTACCACATAAAGAGATTGACATTGCAAATGATTTGCATGTCCTTTTTCTCAAACTCCCAAGTCCACAGACATCTGTCGAAAGAATTAAACATGATAGAAAACTCCCAAAAATACATGAAATACAAAACACAATAATGGAAAGTGTAAAATGCATAGCCAAGATATGGCAAACATAACACAACAAAATAATAATATAAAAGAGTTATGAATATCCATATTAAATTTCTCACACCAGTTCACAAGTTCATAATGATTAGAAAGTCATGGTAAAAATCACAAGTTCAATTTTCTCCCATAAAAACAGAGATTTGAGACTCTACCTTATCTGCCGATTTTCAAAGCCTGGAACCACTCCAAAGTTATGACTGGACAACTGCAGTTCTATCACGTTAATGAACGATCAAACTCACTTTTAGGGCAGATTTTGGCATAGGCTAATCTAGATCAAAGTAACGCACGTACTCACGAATATACATAGTGTTATGCGGTTTAGTTTTTCTTTGTTTTGCGTTGCACCACATATGAATGTCCCGTGTTTATTGACTTTCACTTGATAGTAACGCAGGGGACTCGGTAAGTTAGGTTGAAATTGTCTATTAATATTTTCTAAATTTCAGGAGGGGGTAAGTATTCACCGAGCACGGTTTTTCATAAGTTTTATTACAAAACTATTTCACACGGCCAGCCACACTGGACTTAGAAATTTCTTGATGTTAAGAGATCAGGCAATCTCCGAAGTGCTATCACTTCGGAGATTGCCTGATCTCCAATATTGCTGAGCTTCTTGTGCAAAGAGCTGAGGAATCAAACTATTTGCTGAATACAAAGATTTTGTAACTGACGGCCTCCATCAGTACCACCTCGCACCGGACTTTCCACGATAACATCTTAAAGCATTGAAGCTATGAAATGCATATATGTGTCCTTTAAATATATGCATTTTCAAAGCAGACTAAGGGCAGAAGATCAGTTTCTCCCTTCCTTCCTCTCTCTCTCTCTCTTCCCAAAAGGTAGAATGAGAAATGGATAGATATATTATAAATCGATACTAAGTTCAGCCCTTCACTCTCACAGGAAAAGATACTGCTAATTTGAGTCTCTTTACCTATGCACACTGTGTGTGTGTGTTCATGGTGCTTTAAAAGTGCTTGGTAAAAGTAGTGGTAGCCTACATCTTTGGAAGGCAAAGAAAAAACAATTTTTTGTTGTCAGTCGCAGTAAAGAGAAATGGATTAACATTCCTCAAGAGATTAAAGAGATAAACTCTCTCTCTCTCTCTCTCTCGTGCCAGCACAAGAATGGCTGAATGTAAGTCGTAGTGGTAATTCATTCTCTCTCTCTCTCTGACTGGAAAAGGGTACTAGTGTTTAAGATGACTTTGAAAAGATATTAATATAATTTCAAAGATTAATACAGTAGTAACAGGATAATAACTTAAGCTATATTTGATGTAGGATGATACTTAAAAGTAAAAATGGGAGAGCAATGTAGTTCTGTAACATTCCAAGTCTTTTTCTGGTAGATAAGTGGTGAGGCAGTCTCTCTCTCTCTCTCTCTAGCTTCAAAACAGTAGAATGGTAAAATTTTGGAGGGTTTTCATGAAAGACTCAATAAAAATGCAGGTTATGTCATTTTCAAGATACCCAAAGGATACTCAAAGGATTAAAAGTAAGGTTTTCTTACGATTTTCGACGATTTTTCCGGTTTACGACGATTTTCGGCTTACGACGCATCGTCAGAACGGAACCCCCGTCGTAAACCGGGGACTGCCTGTATATATATATATATATATATATATATATAATTCTCCATAATTCCATATCCTGCAAATCTTCTTTGGAAATGTTAGCTGAAAATGACAACCGTTAAAGGCAATTTTTTTTCTTATGCCTACTCTATCCAGGTTAATGACTTCACCATATGGTAAATGAAAAGGACAAAGTTAATACCAAATTTCCCCTGAGGTCAGTTGGTAATAGAATTAAGTAGGACTAAACCGAAATACAGTATTCCATGTTAGTGACTATAATCCAGGTTAATAACTTCACCATGTGGTGAATGACAGATCAAAGGGGGTTTATAATTCGGGACAATGACCTCTTTGTGGGACCTACAAATACGAGGTCTTCTGCGATTGTGGTCAGTCAGTAAAGTTGATATCCAAGTGCTGCTACATTACTTTTCAAGGTTTTCGTTCAAGGCACTTGGTGAATTATAATTCTTGGTTTTTTTCTTGTATATTTCAAAAAATAAGCTACTCACACATTGAACAGGTTTTTAAACAAGAAATGTACCAGTGAAGAACTTCATTCTAATAATGAAACTATTTAAAGTGACATGAAGCATTCAGTGATGAAAAATAAGAGTAGACTGAGTCGCAAATACTGTAGAATATATAGGGAAATTAGATAGAAAAGAAAAGAGAGAGAGAGAGAGAGAAATGTAGAAAAGAGAAAAAGAAAGAGAGAGAGAGAGAGAGAGAGAGAGAAATATAGAAAAGAGAAAAAGTTAGGAGAGAGAAGGACAGAGGCGTAAGATAAAAAGAGAGGCAGAGAGCACAGTGACAACACCTAAAAGCTGTTGTTATTATCGTGATTCCAATACGCTGATCGAGGCAGGACTTTGCATGAAATGACATTTTTATAATAAAATAAAGTTTTATATATACTTACCAAATAATTACATAGCTATAGTTTCTACTTTACGCGGCAGCTCAAAATTCGAAATTTGCGGTAGCGCTCTTTTGTTTTGAGTGTCGGTATGTTGCCCTGCCCACTTTTGGGGAAGAATAGGTACAACTTAGCTAAGGAGCTCAATTCGTTTATGCTCTATGTCCATGCGAGGGGAGGAGGGCGGGCTCCGATCATGTAATTATTTGCAAGTATATATAAAACTTTATTTTATTATAAAAATGTCATTTTATATAAGTAACTTACCAAATAATTACATAGCTGAATCCCACATTGAGTGGAGGTGGGATGAATGGACATATACTACCCAAAAAACTACTTGATATGGGGGGTTAATTTGGGAGAGCAAATTAGCTAGTATCTTGGAATGCTTGTTGAAACCTTACCTGGTGAGGGAGCAACGGCAGACAGGTACTGCCTCTGGTCGTAGCTCCTCTCGACCTGTAGCGATGTGGCGGTAGAGCCAAGAATCACCTCTACTGAGTGGGTGCTTTGCAACGTAGGTCAATCGCAGGTTGCCAAAGCTAAAAAATCCAATGGGTCACATAATGATATGTGGATTGCCCTTGCCCTGGGCGCAGTACAACAGAATAACAAAGACCAGATAAAATTAACCTACACTGTACGACATTTTAGCCAAAACCATAAAAATCCAATTGATGACACTTAAGATCAGTGTACACCAAACTTCCCAAGAAGTACGACTGCCCTTATTCAAGGAGAGTGGATAGAGGAAAAGGGAAGGAGTCCTATCCTTTGTCCCCAAATACCTCGCCAGCTGCAAAGAATGGACCTGAAGTACTGCATTTTTCATACACTGTCTCGACGTCCCGTAAATAAAACATGGCAAACACTGACTTGCACCTCCAAAAAGTTGTTTGTAAAATCGAAGAGAGAGAGACAGGTTCCGTTTAAAAGCCAAAGACGTTGCCACAGCTCTTATTTCATGAGCCTTTACTTTGCACGAGGGAAGTAAATCGTCTTGAATTCCCGAATGTGCTTCCAAAATTATGGATCTTAAAAAGAATGACAGTGCATTTCTGGACAAAGGACGGCTGGGATTTTTAACGGAACACCAAAGATTAGGGGCCGAACCTCTAAGGTTTTTGGTTCTCTCGAGGTATACTCTTAGAGCTCTTACTGGGCAGAGGACATTCTCTTGCTCGTCTGGGCCTAATACCTCTGAGAGGCTCTTGATAGAAAAGGAGCGAGGCCAAGGGTTACCCGGATCCTCGTTTTTGACCAAAAATTCTAAAGTTAATAAGTATACTGCATTGCCTTGTGAGAAGCCTATCCTTTTGTCAAAGGCATGAAGTTCGCTGGCTCTTTTGGCTGTGGCAAGTGCCACCAAGAATAATGTCTTCTTCGTAAGATTGCGAAGAGACGACGACTCTATCGGTTCAAACAGTGGACCTGAAAGCCAGTTGAAGACCATGTCCAAATTCCAAGCGACTCCTGCGGGTTTAGCTTGCTTACTGGTGTTGAAATGTTTAATTAAATCAGCTATGTCTTGGTTGGAAGACAGGTCTAATCCTCTATGTTTAAATACTGAACTCAGCATCGCTCTGTAACCTTTGATGGTCGATGTTGAGAATCCTTTCGCTGTTCTGAGGTATAAAAGAAAATCTGCGATTTGAGTTACAGAAGTTTTAGAAGAGGAAATTCCTTGTTCTTGGCACCACTTCCTAAAAACTGCCCACTTGGATTGGTAGACTGCAGAGGAAGATTGTCGTCTGCAGTTAGCAATAGCCTCTGCAGCCTTTCTTGAAAATCCTTTTGCTCTGACAAGTTCCCTGACAGTCTGAAGCCTGTCAGAGCGAGAGTGGATAATCCTTGATGGTATCGGAGGAAGTGTGGCTGTCTGAGAAGACTTTTCCTCTGAGGAAGTAGTCTTGGAAAGTCCGTCAGAAGGCTCAAAAGATCGGGAAACCACTCTTTGTGTGGCCAAAAGGTCAGCGACTAGTGTCACTGACACGTTGACGTGAGAACTGAACTTCCTCAGCACTTCTCTCACCATGCTGAAGGGAGGGAAGGCGTAAAGGTCGAGATTCGACCAGTCCTGCAACATGGCATCTGTTGCCCATGCTTGTGGGTCCGGGACTGGGGAGCAATACAACGGAAGCCGATTGTTCCTCGACGTCGCAAACAGGTCTATTAACGGCTTTCCCCACAGTTTCCAAAGGTCAGTGCATACCTGTGGATTGAGTGACCATTCCGTAGGTAGGACCTGTTTTCCTCGACTCAATTCGTCCGCCAGGATGTTCAATTTGCCGTGAATGAATCGAGTCACTAAAAGAGTTTCGTTGCTCCTTGCCCAAAGAAGCAGCTCCTTCGTCGCTTCGTTGAGTGTAAAAGAATGGGTCCCTCCTTGGTTCTTGATGTACGCTAGGGCAGTCATGCTGTCCGAATGAACCGCTACTGTTTTGTGGTAGGTTATCGTTGCAAAATGTAGAAGTGCAAGATGAATTGCTTTTAGTTCCTTCATGTTGATGTGAAGGTTTCTCTCGGAAGGAGACCAAGTTCCTGATACTTCCATGTTGTTGAGGAGGGCTCCCCAACCCAGATCCGAAGCGTCAGAGAATAACGTTAGATCGGGGTTCGTTGGAGCTAGAGACCTTCCCGCCGAAAGTCTGTCTTTTGCCAACCACCATCTGAGGTCCTCTTTTATCTGGGGAGTGATGTTGAAAATGAACGAGTCCGGAAAAGACTTCCTGTTCCAATTGGCTTTGAGGTAGAATTGAAGTGCTCTTGAATGCAGCCTGCCCAATGGAACGAACTTCTCGATGGATGACAGAGTTTCGAGAAGACTCATCCATGCGTTGGCTGAGCAGGAGTTGCGAGTCACGAAGTCCTGGACTTTCCTTCGGCAAGCAAGTATTCTTTGTTGGGATGGAAAAGCCCGAAAACTCCGAGTCTATCACTATCCCCAAATAGAGAATAGACTGAGTGGGGACTAATTGCAACTTCTTGCAATTTATCAAAAGTCCTAATTCTTGGGCGAGGCGAAGCGTTTTCCGTAAGTCCTCCATGCATTGATAATTCGAGGGGGAGCGAAGGAGCCAGTCATCCAGGTAAAGAGAGATGTTTATCCCTAGAAGATGAAGCCACTTCGTAAGGGGCGCGAGCACCTGGGTGAAAACTTGAGGGGCCGTGGATAGTCCAAAGCAGTGCCCGAAACTGGAAGACTCTGTCCTGGAACACGAATCTTAGATACTTCCTGGAGTCGGGATGAACTGGAATATAGAAGTACGCATCTTGCATGTTGATCGTGACCATCCAGTCTCCCTGATGGATGGCCGACAAAACTGACTGATTCGTCTCCATTCTGAATTTCGTTGTTTGAACGAAGCGGTTCAGGGCACTGACGTCCAGGACAGGTCTCCATCCTCCCGATGATTTGGGAACCACAAAGAGACGGTTGTAAAATCCCCTTGAGTTTACATTCCCTACTATTTCTACTGCTCTCTTTTCCAGAAGGGCTGAAACTTCTCGAGATAGGGCAGAAAACTTCTCTGAGTCTACAGAGTAGGCTGCTAAGTTCATTGGAGAGGTTACTAATGGAGGTTTTTCCTCGAAGGGGATTGTATAACCTTCTCTTAAAACCTTCAGTACCCACGGTTCCACATTTCTCTTCTCCCATGCTGGCCAGAAATGTGAGTCTTGCTCCCACTGGGACACGGAGGACCGAAGTCTCATTTCCTAATGTTGGATTTGAATGGTTTCCTAGATGGTTTGGAGGTTCGAAGGTTGGTTCTCGGACGGGACTGTAGATGGCCTCTACCTCCTCGAAAGGGATGTTGTTGCAGGGGTGACAACGTCCTAGTAGTTGTAGTAGACGTTGTTCTCGTAGGAAAATACGATCTCTTGGTGGATTGGGTGATGAGATCTTGGGTTGACTTCTTCTGAAGATCGACGGAAATCCGATCTATTATATCTTGCGGAAAAAGGTTATCCTTGACTAAGGGCGCTAATAGAAGCGAGGAACGTTCTGACAGAGTGACACCTTTAGCTGCAAACGAGCACCACAAATCTCGCTTCTTGAGTACTCCCGTTGTATAGATGGTAGCTAGCTCTACTGCTCCGTCTCTAACAGCTCTATCTGCGCACCCCAAAACACCCAGCCAGTCCGATGCAAAGTTTTCTTGAAGTGACGCACAGTCTTCTATTTTCTTAGTCAAGGCTCCTATAGTCCAGTCTACGAAACTAAAAATCTCAAATACTTTAAAAATATCTTTGAGAAGGTGGTCCAATTCAGAGGATGAAAAGAGAATTCTGGCTGAAGCGAAGGCCGAACGACGAGAAGCATCAATAATACTGGAGAAGTCTCCTTGAGAGGGGGCAGCGCCTCCCAAGGACGGAGCTTCTCCCGTTGCATAAGCCAGATACTTCTGTCTTACTAAGCGAGAAGGAGAACAGAAAACTGCCTTCTTGACTTTCCTCTTCTCTGCAAGCCAGACATCCATATGGCCGAAAGCTTTCTTCGAAGACGAAGACAACACCAGACGCGGAAGTCTGGTGGTACCTGGAGGTTGACGCATGCGGAGGTAAGCTGAACCTGGCGATAAAGGAGTGACTGGGGAGAAGGACCACGGGTAGCAGACCAGGAAAAACCTGAGTAGAGCCGAGTAATGAGAGGTGGGTTGTTCCTCTTCTACAGGATCTTCGGCGGACAAAACAGGAGATCCTGGAGGTTCTACGGGGTCCTGTGCGGTGTCCCGTACCGCTGGAGTTGGTTTCTCAAGAAGGCCCAACACTCTGTCAAGCCGGAGTTGAAGCAGCGCCAAAGAAGGGTCTATGGGGACTGAAGGAAATTCTTGATGAGAGGTCATGACTGCATGAGAAGAGGGGTTGATTGAAGATGCGCCACCCACGACTGGGCGCATGGATGATATGCGCCCACCCGCTGTAGAAGCAAATGCCCTGTTTGTGGACGCTTGGTTCACCAATAATAGGCGCTCTGAAGACTGCCGTTCCCGTTCCGAGTGGTCCAACATGGGCTCTTCCGTCTTGGAAGCTGGGTGTTCCCAAACTGGTAAGGTTGGAGCAGTGCGCTCAGGTGATGGGCGTTCCGACGAAGGTGTGCGCTCAAACGATGATGGGCGCTCGGATCTTGGGCGCTCGGACATTGGGTGCTCTGAAGGTGAAAGGTCGGATCCTGAACCATCTGTGAACTGGCGTTTACGAACATTGTCTGGGCGTTTTCTTGCGCGAGAAAGAGAGCGAGAATCTCTTGTTGGCGAAGCCCAGAAACTACAAGATGGGAGAGGGCTATGATCTCTCTCAGCTGCTCGCCACGAGGCGGGGAGAATTGGAGTCCATAGAAGCGCCCAGCCTTTTCAGTGGTCTAGATACATGAGAGAAACGGTCACTGCGTCTCTTAGATGTGGGCAAGTCTGATCCACTTGAAGAAAGAGTGTGCGTATCTATCCTAATACCTTTCCAACGGTATTCATCCGCGGCCTGGGATCGGTGAACAACGGGTTCGGATGAGGCGACGACTGTTCGTGGGCAAACCCCACCGACCTCCCTTGGACTGTCAGTTTGCTTCCTCCCATGTTTGCAAGGGGAGTTTAGCAGGGACCTTGGTCTAGGAGCATCGGTGGGACGAACAGCCGCCCCCTCCACTGACACATCACTTGACACAACACTATTAAATTTGTCCATTAGGACCACAGAATTCCCAATTTGGGACACCGTATTAACAAGTAAATTAAATTTCTGGTCTACCCGTGCTTCTAAGCTGGCAATGGCATTGGGTTCAGCAGAATAAGAATTAGGTACAGGAGTGATGGGAAAAGCTGGAGGGTTGGAAAAGGAAGAAAAGGTTGTCACAGGCGTCGGAGGGATAGGTAAAACATCAATATCTTCCCTTGAAGAATGGCCCATACTAGCAGAAGCCTTAGCTTTGGCCCTAGCTGTAGCTTTCCTAATTCTGTCCCTTTTCAATTCGTCTAAATGAGACTGTAAAGTTTTCCATTTACACTGATCCCAGTCTTTACATTCGTCACAAGTCAAATCAGGGGAACAAATTTGTTCCCTACAAGTACAACAAATTGTAGTGCAGCAGATAATTGCATATTTCATAAGAATCGTTCAGATAGTGAAACAAGCATGAAATTTTGCACAAGTGCTCTTTAAAGTTCCCTCTATCAGAAAAGGGCGCTGGCCACGCAAAAAATTTAATATGGCGGCCAAATTCCAAGATGGCGGCCAGTATCGACAGATTTTGGCTAATTTTTCACTAGAATGGCATGTATTTGCTTCTAGCAATATGGTAAAGCTCTTCCATACTATTTCTTGTGAATATTATGTTTCTGTAGCTTCCCAGTACAGTTTACCTTTAAATATGGGGGCTATATGGCTGCCAAGAAAAGGTAGAAACAATAATTATAATGAGAAATAATGCCCGTTCAACAATTATCGTTTTAAGCATGGATCTTGGTTTCTGTGGTTTTAGATCCTAATGAGGCCATCTCTTTCGAATAACTCATCAATTTTGAAGGAAAATTAATAAATGTAAAAGAGTGTATGTCTGCACACAACCAGGGCACACTGGTGACATCACTGCTGTGTAACTCAGCAGGTGCAGTGGCAGTGGCCTGATCAGTATGGCGAAGACAAGTATCTGGTAATGTTTGGTGGTCTGCACATTGAGATGGCAGCAATGACATCTCTTGGTACTCTTCTTCATGGCAGTGGTTGGACAGGAGCTCTGGTGGAGGCAGGAGTTGCTTCATCTGGAACTACAGAATCCTTCCTGTCAGCTGCAAGTGTAACCAGGACACGGCAGATGCACCAGGTTACAGCCTCTAGTTTGTACAAACTCCTGAGGACAGCATACACTGACTACTGTGCTGAGAAAGCAAACAACAATGAGCAGGCATTAGAGTTTGAGGAGTGGTGTGACCTTCGAAGACAGCAGAGTCCACAGTTCCACTTCTGGCACATGGTGTTGTCTATGGAACTTGTGATATTCCTACTGATCAGGTCCTTCCATGAGGCCAATTTTGTCCTCTACTGCCAGGCATTGCATGAGCTGATACCCTACTTCTTTTCCAACAATAATACAAACTATGCTCGTTGGCTGCCTATTCACCTCAGGGACATGCTTACCCTAGAGAGTTCACACCCAGAGTTGCACAAGGAGTTCAAGGCTGGCAACTTTGTTGTGCACAAGACCAGTCGCCAGTTCTCAGCAATGGCTCTTGACCAAGCTCATGAGCAGACCAATGCCTTTATAAAGGCTGATGGCAGAGCCATTGGGCTGACTGAAGATCCGTCAGCACTCAGAAGATGGATGGTGGCTGGCCCAGAGATCATCCGCTTGGTGTCTGCATACGAAACAGAGGTTCAAAGTAAGGAGTCTAATGAGCAGACAACACACCATGAACAAACACCTCATGCGCAGAAGACATTCTTGGAGAGAGTCAGCAAGCTGTCATTGGCTTTGCAACACTTGGGAAGTCCTTTTCAGGAAGAGAGCCAGGATCTGTATTCCATTGACAACAAAGACATTGCCCACCCCAGCTCAGCAGAACTTCTACAGACACACCTTGACAGAGGCCGCACTAAATTTCAGAAGTTTTCAGACTCTTTGGCAAACAATGCAGTCTCCTTCTATGAGCCGATAAAGAAGAACAGAACTGACTTCTTCAGGCAAGAAGCTGCTCCTGTAGAACAGTCAAAGCAGAAACTTCTGAAGGAGGATTGCCAGCTTTTCTCAAAGCTATTTATATCCTGTCAGAGCCGTGAATGTGATCTGCAGGAATTCTTCCAGCACGAGAATCAAACATTCCCAGCTTCCCTTAGTGAGGGTGGTAGGCTGTACACATGTCAGAAGTCTCAGCTGACCTCGGTCCTGGAGAGTCATGTTACACTAGAAGACAAAGAACCAAAGACTGATGTCCTCATTGTAGATGGATCAGCTTTGGTCCATGCCTTGCCACCAAAGAAAGGAAAGACCTTTGAGGGCTATGCACTTTGCGACTTCTTGCCTGTGATACAATCCTATAGCAGCAAGTACACATCATCACATCTTGTATTTGATGTATACAATACATCCAGCCTCAAAGCTGAGACCAGGCTCCAACGTGGTCAAGGAGGAAGGCGCAAGGTGACAGACAAGAACACAATTCCATCCAACTGGCGCAATTTCCAAGACACGATGCCAACAAGACAGAGTTGTTCCAGTTCCTGGCAGACAAAGTTGCCCAGATGTCTGCCACAAATGTTGTCATTGCCACGAAAGGGTCTGCTGTCCTCAGCACTCATGAGGCTAGTCTTCAGGGACTGGAAAAGTGCTCTCATGAGGAAGCTGACACCGCATCTTTCTCCATGCCAAATATGCCACAGAACATGGAGCCAAGACCATCACGGTTAAAGCAAATGACACAGATGTTCTTGTCGTTGCAGTCAGTGCTTTCTCCACTCTCCACAATCTAGGGCTAGAGAAGCTATGGGTGGCATTTGGCCAAGGCCAGAGCCTGCGCTGGATTGCTGTGCATGACCTGTGCAACTCTCTGGGCCAGGAGAAGGTGAATGGCATGCTCTTCTTCCATGCTCACAGGCTGTGATACAGTGTCAGCCTTCCGGAGCAAGGGCAAGAAGACCGCCTGGCAGACATGGAACATCTTTCCAGAGGCCTCCACTGTGTTCTCCAAACTGAGTCACTACCCTCTCAGAGTGGAAGAGAGTGACCTGAAGGTCCTGGAGAGGTTTGTCATACTTATGTATGAAAGATCCAGCACTGCTGGCACTGTGGATGAGGCTAGACTTGATATGTTTGCCAGAAAACAAAGGGCATATGAGGCCATTCCACCAACCAGGGAGCTCTCCTCCAACACACCAAGCGTGCTGCGTACCAGGCTGGTTGTGTGTGGGGGCAGGCCACCCAGTGTCAGCCACAGCCAGAGAACCCTGCTGAGTGGGGATGGCAAAAGTCTGGTGAAGCATGGCAAGTCCTCTGACAACCAACTCGCCCTTAGCCAAGAGTTGCCAACAGCTTACCAAATGTGGATGCAAAGCAGGCTGTCGGGAAAGGTGCAAGTGCTACAAGCTGGGTCTTCCCTGCACAGCTCTGTGCACTTGCAAATGTGAAGTCTAGATAAATATTGCCCTCTCTTCAGTAGATAATCTAGCTTGAGCATCCAACGTGTCATGCTATGCCTACCTTCTTATCCTCGAATTTTTCAAAGGTGTAGGTTGAGAGACCTATACATAGATTGGTTGCGTTTAGTCCGTATTTCTCTTCTTTTTTTTTATGGTTACAGTCTTAGACACAATGTTGTATGTGACCATACCATTACTATTTCAGTTGAAAATAGCATATTAGTTAAACTGTCTGATCACATGAATATACCATTAAATAAAAACAGTTGGTCTCTATGTTGCTAGCGCTGTGGATAGAAAAAAACTTTTATGGCAACCATTTTGTACGCCATCTTGGTTACAATTCATTTAGTAAGGGTTTTCAATAAAATGTGTGGTATGGAACATTTTATAACCTAAAAGTCGAGGTTTAAAAAAAAACTGGCATATTCCATCCAATAGATGCTCCCAAACCAGTGAATTCAACATAGATGGCGGCCATTTTGAAAAATAGCCGCCATCTTGGATTTTCAGGTGGCCAGCGCCCTTTTCTAAGAGAGCGTAGTCTTAGGAATGTTTGTGCCAAATTTCATGCTTGTTTCACTATCTGAACGATTTTTACAGCAATCTGCTGCACTATTGTATGTTGGTCGTATTTTACCGATGTGAGTCTAGTTTTGCAGCCTTTGCTGCAGTACCTAAAGCTGGATAAACTAGAGTCAGACATAATGGTCAAGAATTCCAAATGAATAAATACCACTCAAATTATCCAAAAAACTAGCTAAGCTAATAGCTGCACTACCAACAAAAGAGTACTTCACCAAAGACGATCTCCGACATTCGGTGAAAACGAAAACGAGAGCTGCTAATAACTGGTGTTTAGTCATTAACCGGCAGAAACGAATTGAGCTCCTTAGCTAAGTTGTACCTATTCTTCCCCGAAAGTGGGCGGGGCAACATACCTACACTCTAAACAAAATAGCGCTACCGCGAATTTCGAATTTGAGCTACCGCGTAAAAGTAGAAACTATAGCTATGTAATCATTTGGTAAGTTACTTATATAAAAACAACGTTTTTCTAACAAAAATTTCATATTATTGTCTGAACGTCTGTTCACTAGGGCTATATCTAGATCCCATGATAATTCACATGGTTGTTCACTTGGCCTGCGGAGAGCCATTGATTTCATCATCATTTCAAACACTTCTGAATGCACCTCTACTCCGAATCCGTACCTTAAAGGAGCCGCAAGGGCCGCCTTGTGATTTTTAATAGTGGAGGGCTGTTCGGCAACATTGGAGCAATCACTACTCCCCTTCCCTTGAACTCCTTGAGGAGTTGTACTACTTTCATTAATAAATTCGTTGGGGGAAACAGATAAATGTTCCCCAGCAGGTTCCAGTCCAGCGAAAGCGCGTCTCTGGCCACTGCTCGAAGGTCGTGATAGGGGGTGACAAAATTCGGTAATTTGTGATTGTTGCGTGTTGCGAACAGATCTACCTGAATATATGGGTGATCTTGGAGGATCCCGCTGAATGACAGGCTGTCCAGTTCCCACTCCCCTTCCTGGGCTTTGAATCTGGAGAGGGAGTCCGCTAGGACATTCTGAGCTCCCGCAAGGTGGGATGCTGACAGAGACCATTTCTTCACCTGAGCTAATCTCATGATCCCCAGCACTATATGATTCAGTGGCTTTGACCTTGATCCCCAATGCTTCAAGCATTGTACCACTGGCTTGTCTATGGACAACTGAATGTGAGATCCCCTCTTGGGTTTCAGTCCCTTGAGTGACAGGAGCACTGCCATCATTTCTTTGATATTGATATGGCAAGACTTGAGGGCTCCCGACCAGTTTCTGGACACTCTGTTCTCATCTGAGTGTCCCCCCCCCCCATCCGTCCTTCGCCGAAGCATCTGTATGAACGGTCACTGAGACTGGTTTCGGGACTAGCCGGACTGAAGATTTCAGGGCCTGATTCGATGCCCACGGTTTGAGCATTGTCTTGCACCTCCTTTTCATCGGGACCTTGTGGTCTCTATGAATGATTTGTTTGCCTTTAAAATGAGAATCCAGTTCGAATCCTTCAAAGTCGTTTTCAAGACTGGATCTACTATTGATGCAAATAGTAGTTTGCCCTGCAGCACTTCTAGGTTCCTTCTGGAAAAACTCTTGGCTTTTCTGAACCTCTTTACCTGATCTACTATTGACCTCCTGGAGGTCTCCTGGTAGGGCTAGCTTTCCGCTTTCTAGACACCATTGTAGGCCTAGCCATTTGAACTTCTTTTCTGGCTTCAGCCGTGACTTTTCCCAGTTGATTAGGAACCCGAAGTCCTGCAAGGTCTGAACCCTCTGGGGGCTACATTGAGGCCGAATGGCATCACTTTGAACCTGTAAGACTGGCGACCCAGACGGAATCCTAGATACTGGCAAAAATGAGGTTGGATTGGAATGTGCCAATATGCGTCTTTCAAGTCGATAGAAGAGGTGTAGCTGTCCTTTGGCAAGGTATGTCTTACCTGATCTATCATCAGCATTTTGAATTAGGGACAGTTTATTGCTTTGTTGAGGACAGAGAGGTCCAGAATGACTCTCCTTTCCTGAGAGTCCCTCTTTGGAACACTGAAAAGCCTCCCCTGGAACCTGATAAAGTGGCATTTCTCTATTGTGTCCTTTATTAGCATTTTGTTCACAAATAGGATCGACTCTTTTGTGCTGTGCTGATGAAAGTATTTGTTGCGGAAGGGGCCCTTCCAATCCCAGAGCAGACCTTTTGATACCACTTGATAGGCCCAAGGGGACACTTTCCAGGCTTCCTGGAACCTCTTCAGTCTGTCCCCAACCTGAAACGTCTCATTGGTTGAATTGACCTCTACCACCACCTCGTCCTCCCCTGTTACCTTTCTTCCCTCGAAAGGATCCGCCTCTTCCACGACCGCCTCGAGCCTCCTGGAACTGCCTAAATTGGGATTGTTGAAATGGCAGTGCACTGCTGTTCTTCAAGGATGGCTGAGAGTGCGGCATAGGGAATTGTTTATGGGAAGAGGGACCTTGTCCTGGGTCTGACGCAGGAAGAGCTGGTGCTTTAAAAGCCTTCTACCTGCGTTTTACCCCCCTTAGGTCTGCTTCCGGGTCGTATCCTAGTAACTCCTCAAATTTGATACCTTGGTGGGTAGCAATATTATTCAACTTGGTTACTAGGTCCCTAGGGAAGAGGTCACTACACATAGGGGAGGCAAAGAGGAGCTCCTTTACTGGCAGAGACTTCTGGTCAGCGAATTTCAGGGCTTGACGTCTAAAAGTTTTAATTTGGACGCCGCCCAAGCCTCCAGAAGGTGAATGAAGATTGGGCCCATGTTCCGAATTTGTAACCATGGGGGCACTGAATCTCTTTGGTGGTCACAGCGGTATGCCTGAGATTCCATTAACGTCAAGGTTGTAATGCAGGACATTAATAGTTTCCTCGCCTCGAACTCCTGAACACACAGGGTGTGGGCAAGGTAAGGAGTGTCCGCAAAAAAGCATGAACGGGCATGGCTTGCTAGAAATTTGCCTTTCTTCATCACCTCTGTGAAGCCTGCTAATGGTTTTGTTATATCGTCCATGAGATCTGGCAGAACTGTTCCAAAGTCCTGGAGTTCCTTTAAAGAGAACTTCGTCCCATGGGCGGCTGACTCTACCCAGTTCTTTTCCCAAGATTTGAACAGTTTATTGGTGATAGATGGGAACTTCTCACCAACTGGTACTTTCCAGGCGGGAAGGTTCCTAGCAAGAACCTGGGTGCCCAGAGCACTACCTCCCAGGTCCTGGCAGATATCAGAAAGGAAGCCCTTCGCCTGATCCTAGGTAAAAATCATGGTTTCCTCCAGTACCATAGCCAGAGTCTTAGGTGTTTGGCATCGAAAGCGAAACTTACTACCTTTGAAGTGGACAAAAGGTTTTGCAAACTCTAACCTGGCTAGAGGGGTGCATACATCACTATCATAGAAGATGCCATCCACCGCTCTAGCTAGCCGTGATGCCACCACCCAGGGATTAAACTGCTCTGGCTCGTCCTCCACCACTCTCAAATCTGGGAAATCATCTATATTAATGGGTGGACCTGACACTTGTGCTTGCTCCGGAGTCTGTCCCTGAGCCCCTGTATCCAAAGATTTTGCAAGTTGTAGTTCTATCAACTTGTCCAGCTTTGATTCCATTGCAGACATCCTAGCAAACTTTCTCTTAGTAGAGGCAGTTGTGCAGACTGAAACATTATCCTCATCGATGTCCATAGGAGCCGATTTACTAGGGATGCTGCCAGGAATCAGTTGATCTATTGGGGGTCGAGGTTCAGCATCAGATAGATCCCCCTCATCATCCAGATTCTCCCAAATCGATTTCATCCCCTGGTATGGAGGGGGCCACCACAGTGGATGCATTAGGATCCACCACGACATCATCAGGTGAGTTCTCATAACCCCTGACCGACTGAATTCTGGCCGTGGGGAAGAGAAAATCTCTTACACCTTTGTCTGGCAAATAGCCAAGAGGACCTTTTGGGCCGATTTTGGAGAATCCTCTTACCCATGCTCTTAAATGTTGTATATTTATATTTGCCAGAGAGCCAGAAACAGTGTGATCGCCCGTACGAGTCCATGACAGCCATTCAGTACATATGTCACACCCTTCCGGACTCCAGTATGGATGGTCCGTACCCTGTACACTACAGGGAGCACACCCCCGACAAAACTCATGCTGAGTCTTGATGGAGTCTATCCATTTCTTACAGGCGGCATTAGCGCACTTATTTGGCAAAGCCTATATAAAAGAAAATAATACTATGAAACACCCCTAAAATGTTTAAGGAACTACGTTATGTAAGCATTACATCATGAGAAAAAATGAGCATATAGTTTTTATATACTCGAATGAGGTGGCAATCATTCTACCATCTCTTTTTACATTCATGAATGAGGCGACATTCATTCTACTATCTCGAATGGCTGGTTTCTTGCCCAGTCGACATCCCTGTTCGAGGCTCATCTCCAATGGGCTCTAGGCACAAGGGAAAAAGGGGGGGGGGGTACTCACTGGGGGAGAGCTACAACTGAAGGGCAATCTATGATCACGAACAAGGAAGTCCAATAGTATTGGGATTATGTCAGTTCTATGACAGAGCAACAGGTAAATCCATGCCATTTGAGTCGAGGGTATCACAGACCAAGAATGTGGGCTACCATGTAGGCTTAGCCTAGATGGGGGGATCTAGGTATATCCAATATAGGACATCGATCGCCCCAGACGAATAACGTTGGCAAGAATCGATGCTCACGACTTCATTGGTGCATGGCAACAACCTTATAGCTAATAGAACGACACATCTTTATTTGAGTTCATAACTCATTTCTATAGTACACTATTCGACATAAAAGAGCTACTATTCCGAATCAATTCGACATAAAAAAGTTACTATTTCGAATCAATTCGACATAAAAAAAGTTACTATTTCGGATCAATTCGACATAAAAAAGTTACTATTTCGAATCAATTCAACATAAAAAAGTTATTTCGAATCAATTCAACATATAAAAGTTACCATTTCGAATCAATTCGACTTAAAAAAGTTACTATTTCGAATCAATTCGACATGAAAAAAGTTGCTATTTCGAATCAATTCGACATAAAAAAGTTACTATTTCGGATCAATTCGACATAAAAGTTACTATTTCGAATCAATTCGTCACGAGAAAAACTATTATTTCGAATCAATTCGACGTAAAAAAGTTACTATTTCGAATCAATTCGACATAAAAAGTTACTATTTCGAATCAATTCGACATAAAAAAGCTACTATTCCACATCAATTCGACATAAAAAAGTTACTATTTCGAATCAATTCGACATAAAAAAGTTACTATTCCACATCAATTCGACATAAAAAAGTTACTATTTCGAATCAATTCGACATAAAAAAGTTACTATTCCACATCAATTCGACATAAAAAAAGTTACTATTTCGAATCAATTCGACATAAAAAAGTTACTATTCCACATCAATTCGACATAAAAAAGTTACTATTCCACATCAATTCGACATAAAAAAGTTACTATTTCAAATCAATTCGACATAAAAAAGTTACTATTTCGGATCAATTCGACATAAAAAAGATTACAATTTTTAAAGTAAATTGTATTTTTCCTAACTATACAAACCCTCGGTCCTTTACATTAGGAGATACTTTCAGGCGTAGGCTGGAAACGGCCGTTAAACTCTTGAACAAGGTGGTTAGGCAGTAACTACCTCCAGGTAGGCGGGGATACTCGCCTGCCCGGATGTAAACATTCCAGTTTGCCTTTCGGCCCAGGTACAGATTGAGGGGTGGCATGAGGTGGGCATAAATTGTAAAGGACCTCGGGTTTGTATAGTTAGGAAAAATACAATTTACTTTAAAAATTGTTATTTGTTCCGAAACAATATACAAACCCTCGGTCCTTTACATTAGGAGACTCACTGATTGGAGGGAGGAATCTGATAAAGCCTCTCTGAACTGACTGGAGTTCACCACCTTGTCTTCCCTTCCTGGTCGTGAGAGCGAGGAAGGGAAAAACTGCCTCTGACAAAAGATCGGGTTGTAAGAAACGCAGGATCAGTTGTCAGACTTCTGGGTCCCTTTGCATGAAAAGAGGAAACGTCAGTTCATGCAAAGTAGGCTGGGAAGAATTTGACGTCGGATGACAATAAGGCAAAAACAAGCATTGGGTTGTCTCATAGTCATGGTCTCCTTCCTCCCCTTGCAAGAGGAAGGAGTGGGGTTGCTTCTATTAACCTGAACGGAAATAGAACGGGAGCTCCCGTTATGTGCTTATCTGCCTCGATCGCCCGGTCCAGCTTGTAACGGCATGTCCACTCCCTGCCCGTGGGAAGAGAGCCAGGATGGGGAGAAAGAAGAGAGGCCAGTCACTCAACATTCATTCTCCCCATCACAGCTGTACAACATAGGCGAGATGCAATCCTGTCCCGTTAGGGGAGCTGGATAAGCTACACAACTTGTTGAGCAGACACCACAAGACCCAAGGAAAAAGTGTCCAAGGACTTGTGTGCAACATCCCGGAGGTAGAAGGAGGTGAAGGTAGTCTGTTGGGACCACACACCCGCCTTCAGCATTTGTGGTACCGACATATTCTTCCGGAATGCGAGGGATGGACCAAGCCATCGACTTCATGAGCTCTTGGGTGAAAGGTACCGGTATTGTCATCGTCAGCTGCCAAGTACCTCCTTGATCACTTCACGAAGTCAGGAGGAAGATGTGTCCTTAGACACTTCTTCCTTGGGAGAGACAGTAAACAGTACTAGCGAAGACGTTGACGACATCCAGGTTAGGAATGTCGAACCTTCGGAAAGTACCACAGCTCCCAATAGGACAAAGTAACGAATGATCTGGATCATCGATACAAAGTCCAAGGAGGAGGGGAACAAGGACGACTCGAACCCAACAGTCGATGCCAATGGACTCGGAGTCCACCTACGACATCCGAGAAGGAGTCAAGGTATGATCCCCATCCCTGTTCTTCCATCTTCTACGCCAAGGCCAGGGTAAGATGAGAGATGGACCTAAGAGGGCATATCTCTATCCGATGACTCTCGTAGGGCGAGTGCAGAGCACGGACAGGAACCCTAAACGAGAGTCGCATGTCACCCAGGAAACAGTTCCCTGGGAGAACATGACTGAAGAAGCTTCTCGTCCGTAGCTAACTCTCGACTGAGGAGACGAAGGCTACTTCAGATAGAAGACTAGGTTGCAAGGGCCTACGTTCTTCACAAATGAAAGGGAGAGAAGCACCCCTCAGCAGAGAAGACGAGGAAGTCCAGACTTGACGAGCGACTCTGACCCGAGAAGAAGTTCCGACAACGACACCACCAGCGAAGACGGATCTAGTCCCTGGGACAGTGTTGCAGAGGACTTCAAGGGATATCCAGCTATATCCGTTGCCGCTTGGCGAGAAAGCCTGTGCTTGCAAGGAAAGCTGGGATGTCTCCCAGTCCTGAACACACAGGGATGTACTGCCTCAAGAACCGCTTCTTAAGTAGCTGCACAGGACGATGGGTCAAGCGGAATTCTTCTCGATGCCTCGACAATGAGGTCAGATGAAGGCAAAGTCTTCAAGTATTTGTCTGTAACTCGGGGTGAGCCATGTTTGTGAACCCCTAGCGAAACGGACAAATACAGAGGGAAAAAATGTCGATATCGAGTTTTCACCAAAAGACGGCATTCCTCAACAGAGCGGCCCCTGGTCTGGTATGAGGGAGTGAGAAAAACACTACCGACTTGTGTGCAGGGAGGCAACAGAAGGACGGTAGGGATTTCTCAGTCCAGTAGTCTCTGCATGAATCTTCGTGAAGAAAGAGTGAGCAGCATGTTCCGTCCCGATCACTCAAACCCGAGGCCAGGCTTGCCTACCAATACGTCCCCACCAGGAATGCATCTGGAGAATTGAGCTGTCGAGTGTGCAATAGAACAACACTCGAGTACCTTCAAATGTCGAGATGAAACAGGTGGAAAAAAACGATTCCCTCCTGTTTGTCGACAAATGCCACTACTGTGGTTTTGTTGTTCAACGAAACCATTGAGTGCCACAAAACCCATCCTGAATCTCGGACGGCCAAAGGATGCCCTGAGCCCAGGACGGTGACGAGAAGGTACTAATCGTCTCGGTCACACAAATTCAAGACAAAGTCTTACCAGTGTGCGCCTATTCCTCAATCTGTGAGTCCGTAAGTAGACACAAGATGTGAGGGGAATATGCAAGCATATTCGAAGGTTCCTACAATCAAGCATTAGCCTAACTCTTTCCTCATACATCGAAGAGGAAAGAACGGGGAAAAGGAAGCAGACTTCCATTTTCCACCATTGGGAAGCTTCTGCAAGATGACAGGATACCGAGGCAATTAGCTCTAGCCGGCTGGCATTTCCCAAATCGGGAGCACGGGAGAGGTGGCGGGATGAAAGTTCGATGGAAAGAATTGCCGAGACCTAAGGAAAATAGATACTTCTCAAGGAATCCATTCCCAGGTCTTGGCAATGTCGCTGCCAGTTCCAGAGACTCAATAAGCATCATTTCGTCCAGGCATCAGCAGTTGCAATCTTCTTCTGAGACCTAAGGGAAATAGATACTTCTCCTGAAGGAATCCATTCTCAGGTCTCGGCAATGTCGCTGCCAGTTCCAGAGACTCGATAAGCATCATTTCGTCCAGGCATCAGCAGTTGCAATCTTCTTCTGAAGCCTAGGACTTCTTGGCTAAGGAGTTGAGGGGGGCTGGCTTGAACCCAAGGTCGAGTTGAGATGACTAAGACCCAAAGCTCATGGCCATCGTCCAAAGGACAAGTCAGTGCCCTGGTGGGAACCTTGATTACCGGGGTATCTGGCAAATCTCTGAAGGAGAAAGGCAGAACCAAGTAAAGGTTCGTTCCCAAGGGTCGAGCCAACTCGGGACTTACAAAACCGGAGATCCGAATTGGGACAAAGTCCTTCTTAGCACCAGAACTGTCCAAAAAACTGCAGTCGGCAAGACCCTCCCAGGCAAGAAGAATTCATATTCTGTCCAGGCAGGGGTGGAAGTTTTGGTGTCTTGACCTGAATTAACTCCAAAGAAAAGAATTCATCAGGTCGAGAACGCTTCTCGGAAGCCAAGACCGCGGCGGTCCCTAACACTCTCGGCCCTTCAGAAACTGCAAGGGTTGCAAGTGATGAAGATTATTCATTGGGGGAGCCGCGGTCCTGTCCCGGGGATCCTCGCGCCGACGAATCGGCGCGAAGTTCCCCGAGAACATGGGGGCGAACGTAACTTGAAGAGGAAGACCCTCGCTGTTTCCGATGCGTGAAACTCCTGTACCTCTCCCCTTGGAGGGATACCTCGACAGAACCCATGAAACCCTCCTCAGCTACCTGGTTATAATACGAGAGAATCGGGGGACCGATACCCAAAGCACGCCAGGCAGCCGAACTCTGAAGGAAAATTCCGTCGGAGCTCTCTCTGTCCGTCTCGCGCCTCTCGGAACAACTGAGAGGAGAAGAGAACAGGTAAGGAGAAAGAGTATCCCTACCTGTCCTGCCAGAATGATAAGCAGGAGAGGCGGACCGTGAGCGATAATCAACCGAAGGAGATTACTGCCACACGGGGAAAGAAGAGCACTTGTGCCGTGGCAAAGCGCCTTCCTGGAAAGAGCAAAAAGTTCACCCGAACATAGTCGAGAACCCGAATCGGAAAAAACCGAGTAGGGCCAGGCTGAGCCGAGCCGAGGCGATCACGCGAACGCGATCCAGCTGGTCGGTATGCGGCAGACTGGGAGGCAGGCGAGATGGGGCGAGCCGAAACGAGCCGAGCCAGTCTGGCAAGCCGAGTCGAGTCGAGCCGAGCCAGTCTGGCAAGCCAAGACGAGCCGAGCCAGTCTCGTAAGCGCGACCGGGGCCGAGCCGAGCCAGTCTCATAACTGGGCAGGCCGGACTCGTCTGCTGTGAACAATTGCTAGTTTCCCGAACTCTAAACTCCTTCGAGGCCGAGGCCAAGGCCCCTCGAGAAGAAGGTTCAAAGGGGAATTCTGTGTCTGCTATCTTGCATGCTCGAACCCTAAAGTTCGAGACACAAGAACGAAGCCCGCCCGAGCAACCGAAGCAGCTGGCGGTCAGTATCGAGACACCTGGCGTCGCGGCACACCGACACCTGGGTGTCCCGGCAACCAGACACCTGGGCGTCTCGGCAACCAGACACCTGGGCGTCCCGGCAACCAGACACCTGGGTGTCCCGGCAACCAGACACCTGGGTGTCCCGGCAACCAGACACCTGGGCGTCCCGGCAACCAGACACCTGGGTGTCCCGGCAACCAGACACCTGGGTGTCTCGGCAACCAGACACCTGGGTGTCTCGGCACTTTCTCTCGTCCTGTGCCTCTCGTAAGGAGAGCGCTCGTGATTCATAGAATTCGAGCTACCCACGAGACTTCCGAAAATCGGGAGCGGCTGCTTTGTTACCTAATAGATCGAAAGAGCCAAGCACAGAACCAGTCTTAGATGCAGACTTCCAAGACTGGCAATGAGGGAATGGCCTCGAGAGGCTGCGCTGTCGTGGCCCCTGAAATGCAAGATCTCACAGGAGAATGCGAATCAGTCAACGAGAGAAACTTGTCTTCCGGAAGAGAGTTAGTCCCTTAGAAGTCCCGTAGGACTCCCAAAGTGAATCTCTTCCTTGCTTCTTCTGGTGTTCGAACCGAGAGGATCGAGACACCAGGCTGGGGACCCGACCGAGCACTGGCAAACACTCGGGGAGCGCTTGCGGTGCTGGCAGGAAGAGGAACCAAGACACCTGGGTGCCTTGGCCCTTTCTCTCGCACTGCTCCCGAACTGGGCCCAGGAAAATCTCTCCAGACCAGATCGGGATACTCGATATTCCATAGAATCTCGAGCACTCGAAGCGGCTCGCAAACGAGCGCCTGAAGCAGCCCCCATCTTAGAGGCGGAACCTCTAAGACTCGGGAACGGGAACGCAAACTGAGGTCTGCGTGCCCGCGGCTTCCGAAACACAAAACCCAGGGCTATGCGAATCGGTTTCCTAACCCGAAGGTCAGGAAGAGCCAACGAGAGACCCACTGCCTCCTCGGAAGGAGGCAGTCCCTAGATGTCCAAGGGCATCAAGGGGAAGAAGCAGCATTCCTTCCTTTGGCCGATGGAGGTCTGTCCGATTCTCGGGACCCCCAGGACCTCGGGAGAGAAAGGGAAGACGCAGCAGAAGACGAAATCGAAGATAAGATGAAGACGGCGGCTACTTCCACAGGACGGCTTCCTTCACCTCCACTCCGACATCTTCTACAGGATGGTCGACACGAAACATCGTAACCTCCAGGGTAGTCCGGCAGGAACACAACAGACGCAGCCAGGACACCACCACCAGGAAAAGCATGATCAGGATGTGGCGGAATTCTAACCCACAAACAAAACAACACTCACCCTGATCTTCGGTTGCTGGAGATGGGTAAAGGTCCACGGTCGCCAATCACAGCACACAAAAACCACAAAACAAAATTGCAAACAAACCCTCCACCAACAACGAACGAAAAAAAAGAGACACATGCACCATCAATATCGGTACCGGTATCCAAAACAAGAAAAACCAGACGAACTCCCCGTTCACTTTCAAGGTTGGACTTCAACTGCCCAAGACTTCCCCCCACAAAAAAAAAACTCCCGACAGACCGACAGACAGACAGACAGCGCTGTAAAACGAACTCCAACAACCGAACCACTCACAACGACAATTACACTCGCTCTCTCTCTCTCTCTCTCACAAAACGTTGGGAAATGCTAAATAAAAACAAATTTATTCATCCCTCTATATTTCTCCCCCTTTTAGCATTTCCCAACCAACACCTTTCACACCTCTTTCAAATCGCCTTACGCAACACCCACGGATGCTCACTAGCAGGTCCTCTAGATCGCGTTCGCGGGCACGCAATCATTCTCTCAGAATCATTCTCTCTTCTAGCAACATTCAAATTCACATCTTCTCCTCCATTCTCTCTCAGATTCACGCTATCTTCTTCACTATTACCACTCTCAATTTCATCCACAATCTCATCTATACCCTCTAACTCGTTCCCAAATACCTCCCCCAATTCTTCAACTAACCCATCCCATTCGCTCATTGACCTTTCCAATTCTTGCAACGATTCATTCATGCTTTCAATCACTCGTCTATCACTGCTACGCTCTCTTACTCTTACACTTTCGCTCACCTCCAACCGTTCACTAACCCCTACACGTTCAGTCAACTCAGTTATATCAAACCCGCATATGCTATACGTTCTATCCATACCATCCCATTCATCCGTATTACACGCTTTATCACTCATTTCCACTTTGGCACTCACACCCTATCACACAACTTACGACCATTCAGTTTACTTACGTTCTTCCCTTTCTTACGTTTTTTTTTACCATACTCTATCAAAACAAATTGCTGATCCTCCATACACAAGCTCTCATGCATACTTGGTTCACCCACATTCAATTTCAACCATTTATACACCCCATTCTCTCTCACATATTCCGGTACATCCTTCCATCTACGCAATTGGTTGTGATGCGCTCGCAACATAACTAAGCCCACTGGGACCAACTTCCAACACTTCATACGGACCCTCAAATTTTTCACGCACTTTATTTACATTCAACCGCCCTTTCTCGATTAGTTCTGTCAACACTTTCTCGGCCACCTTGTAACTTTCAAACCTTTCATGCACCTTCTTCCATACCTCCCTATCATTCTCAGATAGACCCAATCTCGGTCTCACTATCTTCTCAAAATTTAACACATATTTACATGGAGACATACCAATACCCTTATGCACAGTGGCGTTGTATACCCACAACGCTCGCCCAACGTTTACATCCCAATCATTATCACATTCACTCATCATATGTAATATCTCTGTCAACGTTCTCACCGTTCGTTCCGCCAATCCATTTGCACTGGGCATATACGGCGTAGAGTACACATGTTCTATGCCCCAATCACGCAACATTTGCTCAAACTCCCATCCAACAAATTCAGGCCCATTGTCACTCAACATTCGCGTCGGCTTGCACACACACATTGGCAACATCACTTGACCCACCATTCTCGCTACAGTCTCACTCTTCTTGTTCCGAATCGCTACCGCATATGCAAACTTACTCAAATGATCTACCATTACAACCATTCCCACATGTCCTCTAGCAGTCACAGGCAACGACACACAATCAATCACAACCATCTCAAATAACTCTTTCATCTGCAATCGCAACACAGGTGGATTCGCATGCACACTTTGATACTTACCCTTCTGACAGTCCGCACACGTAATCGCTACATCCGCACAAATTTTACTCAATCCAGGCACATACAATCTCTCTCTCATACATTCCCATAATTTATTTTTCCCCAGATGCCCAAACCTATTATGCACCAATAAACACATACCCACGGCTGCGTCTTCCGAAAATACTGGTACATACACTTCCCCATCCCATATTCCTTCCTGATGCAAAAATAAACTATACCTTTACATACAACAAATCTCTTAGCACTTCGCTTATACACTTCTAACTCGGACGGGCCAACTTCCTACTCTTACACCCCTAACACACAATCTCTTAACATATTTATTTTCATGCACTGATTTTGCATCTGCTTAATTTCCTCTTCACTCAACAAATCATTTTCCTCCTTGCAGTATCTACCATACCTACAAAACTAGTTTTAGACACCCCCTCCTTTAACCTTCGTTATTTCCCTGCCGCCCTTTCCTAAAATTCCCTCCCGACATCCACACTTATATCATGCATTCTCATAAAATCAATTCCTAATAAAAACATGTTGGCATATCATTCTCATCCATGACTACAAAATTATGTATTATTTCAAATCCCTAACTGAATTTTTAATTGTACCTCCTCCCATACTAACACACTCCCTTGCCCCAAACCATGTATCCTTACACTCGTTGATTTTCTTTTTATATCCCAATCGCACCTTTCCAATTCACTAACTACTGTACTACTCACTAACGACACTTGTGCTCCCGTGTCTACCAAACTACAATATTTATTCTGATCCACCACTATATTCGTTACTAATTTACCTTTCGCTTCATGCATACACGCTCTCACGGCTACATTCACCTGCTTAGCTTCCTCACAACCATCCTCATCGCATTCATCTTCAACGATATCCTCAACCCTACCCCTTATTCCTCATTTTCCCCACAATCACCTTTCTTAACCAGCCAGCTACAAGTATCCTTTCCACAGTGAACATTTAAAATCACATTCGTACCACTTTCATTCACCCTTCCTTTATACTCTACTGGCCTATTCCATCCAAAGAACAATCGTACTGTAATTTTAAACATTTCCGCCACTACCAACAACACTTTCACTAACTTTTCCTCCTCATCTAATTCCCTTCCTTCCTCACGCACTCCTCCTTCCGGCATCTCATTCATCACCTTTTCACGCAACTCGTTCATGTTCGCAGGTACTCCGTCAATCAACCCATTTATTTCCAAACTACTCAACCCCCCAAACAGACATTCCCACACTCGATTCTCCCCTACATACTGTTGCTTTACCACAAATCCTACAGGTACTTGGTCCGGGTCCCAGTTGCTCCTAACCCTATCATCTCGTTCAGTCCACATACGCGACATAGCATCTGCAACAATATTCTGTCTACCTTGTACATACTCTACCTTAAAACTAAACTCATTCAAATCCTCTATCGTTCTCGCAATTCTAGCATTCACACTCTCCTTTTTAACCATATATACTAGCGGTCGATGGTCCGTCCGTATCACAAAATCTACCCCATACAAAAATATTTTCAACGCTTTCACACAAAACCTTATAGCAGCCAATTCCTTTTCAATCACCGAATATTTCAACTCTGCCTTTCCAAACGCCTTGCTCACATAAGCAATTACTCTCAATTGTTCTCCCCCATTCGCCTTCTGCATTTGTACCAAGCATCCTCCCATACTATACTTACTTGCATCCGTATACAGTTCTAGTTTATTCGCATTCTCACTATAGTCCGGGAAAGCCAACGTCACGTCTCTTGCAGCCTCCTCTTTCAGTCTCTAGAACGCTTCGATCATTCGCTCATCCCATTTCAATCTTACACAATTTCTCTTCCCCGTCCATTCAGTAAGTGGTTTCCCGATCCCTGAACAATCTTTTATAAACTTCCTTCCAAACTCAATTAACCCAAAAATCCTTTCAACTCACGCACGGTCCGGGGACGTGGAAATTCCCTTACCTTATTTACGAACTTATCACTCTTCCTTACACCTCTTTCACTCACCATATGCCCTAGGAATTCCACCTCCCCAGCCAACCAAGCACACTTTCCAAGTTTTACTTTTATTCCTACTTCTTCCAACCTTTCTAACACTCGTTCAAGCAGTTCCATATTCTCTTCTACAGTCTCACTCGCAATCAAAATGTCATCTATAAAAACAGTTACCTTCTTGCGATCAAACCCAGCCTGAACCACATTCATTGCCCTTTGGAAGGCAGCAGGCGCATAAGCCAGTCCGAAACTCAATCTTCGGAACTGGTAGTGGCAGGAACCACTAGAAAAGGCCGTAATATGCCTGCTCCCCTCCTCCAGAGGCATCTGGTAATAGCCCCTTACCAGATCTAATTTTGTAAACACTTTCATTCCATTCATCTTGTATACACAATCAGACACCACATTCATCGGGAATCGCTCTTTCACAGTTACTTCATTCACCTTCCGATAATCCACACACATTCGCAAACTTCCATCTGGCTTACGTACCGGTACAATGGGGCTATTCCAGGCGCTCGTACTCCTTTCAATCACTCCCACCCTCTCAAGCTCCTCACACTGCTCCTCTATCTCACGATTGATAGACGGGGAAAAATGTCGGGAACGCTGATATATGGGGGTGTCGTCTTCCAGAACTATTTTAAATTCCGGAAGCTTTGATCCCCAAAATCCTCGTCACCACGACTTAATGCCCCCTGCCTATCCCACAACATTCTCCTCAATCGTTCTCTTACGTTATCACTTACATTTTCATCTACCTTACTTTTCTTTCAACTCCTCATACGTCCAATCATTAGCTCCTTTCAAATCACCTGTCATCACCTGCCGTACCTTCACGTACCTCTCATCATCCACATTCACCAACGTACGTAATATTCCCACGCAATCTCCCTCACATATTCCTCGGACTCGCTTCTTCCTGACACTCGGCAATGACGTTATATATACCCTCGGATCTCCCATGTTCAAAACCCCATCATATACACACATTTGCCCTGACTAATTTATTTATGTCTATTCCCTCAACCACATACTCACACCTATCATTGTCCGGCCATGCCACTTTCACACTCACAACTTCTCCAGTCTCATGTGGCACTTTTACCCTCTCTGTCGCAATTACAGGCACTCTCTTCCACAATTTTTGCTCAACCCTACCATCCTTCCCCAAATACAAATCCCCAAGCACATCCCCTTTCATACGTAATTCAATTACATTCATACTAGGACGGACCACCATCCCGCATTTTTTCAAAAACTCACATCCCAATAAAATATCATATTTATCATTCGTACTCTCAATCACACAAAATCACTTTCATCCATCACTACACCCCCAATTTCTAACCGTTCACACACTCTTCCAACCACTGCTACCCCTAAATTTCCAATCCCTCTTACTTCCCCTGACAGTTCCTAATCTCACACGTATTCCTCAATTTCTCACATCCATTCTTAAATATGACATTCATACTACACCCGGTATCTACTAAGGCAATCAATCTTACTCCCTTACAACACACTTGCACACTCATGCACTCGTCAGTCTTTCCAGCAAAACCTCCCTCATGCAACAACCCCTCACGTACATGCATCACACGCACCGCTTGCATCCTGGAGGATCCACCCATTTGAACCCCTTCACACTCAGTTTCCCGAATTCGCTGTCACAGTCACCCTCTTTCGTCTACATACACTTGATACATGCCCTTCCATTCCACATTCGTCACACTTCGCTCTCGGTTCTGAACACATTCTCGCATAATGCCCATTCTTACCACAGTTGCCACATATTACATTCACTCAGGTACCCCTACAACCATTAGCAATATGACCCACCTGTCCGCACCTGTAGCATTTAACCCCTATCTTTCGTACACTCCCTTACTAAATGTCCCGGTTGCCCACACCGAAACACGCTCCCAAAGCCCACCTACACTCATTCTTTGTATGTCCTTCCTTTCCACATCTAAAACACTTCGCTCGACTTCCACTCACCGACCTTCCCCTTTGTACACTACTATCCCTAACCCATCCAACCCGTTGTTCCCTTTACAAACCCACCATTCATCCTCACTGGCACCTCCACATTACTTGCTCTTACACTCCTATCTATTACACTATCGGCCATTCTCATTGGGCCCCTCAACACTGCATCCCTAAAGCTTCCAAACTCTGGTACTCTCTCATCTACCCCAGCCCTTACACTTACACTTCTGCTCTCTTTATAACCCTGTCAAGCTCATAATCTTCTACAATTTCCAAAATTTCTCCCCAAGTCAACCTTTCATTCGTCCATCTTTTCTTCTCCTTCCGCTTCAAGTTCACAAATTCTCTAACTCCATCTGGCACTGTCCCTAACAACTTCCGTACTAACTCCTTACATTCATCTATCCCATCATCCCCAAACTTCTTCCTTGCCAACGTCTCCAGCCGACAAGCATAGAGTGACAAGGTTTCCCCAGCTTTCATTCTTGCCTCATCCAATTCATTCTTCCTCTTATACTTAACACTCGCTTTCATACGCCTCGCTTGCTCAACTAGTCTAGCTTTCACCTTGTCATACTCAACATCCCCACACTCATAATAACCCTATACATATCAAGCAAAAACCCAGTCAAATATTCTCCTAATTCTCGTGCCCACTCTCTCTTACTTTCCCCATACTTATCCTGACAAAACCTTTCATACTCCCTAAAGAAATCATGCACATCCCTACTTCCATACTCATTATACCTTTCACACCGGGGTACCTCCCTCACATACATAGCCTTTCTCACTTTCACTCTGTCCTTTCATACCCTCTTCCGAATACAGAGAGTCCACTTCCGCACTTACATTCATCTTACTCATTACACTCTTCTTCCCCCTCTTTTTATCCACTCACCTCCATCCACCTCACTATCACTACTGCCTTCAGCCTCTCCCTTCTTTCCTGCCTTTCCCACTTCCTTACCCTTCTTACCAGTTTCCTTTCCCTTTCCCTTTTTCTTCCCCTGACTTATCCTTACTTTCCCTCCGTTCCTTCCCTTGCTTTTCATTCCCCTTTTCCTTACCCTGCCTTTCATTCTCTCGTTTCTTACTTCCTATTTCCACATCACTTTCATCACTCACGCTTCCATTCACTTCTTCCTCCTTTTCTTTCTCTCTTGCCCCTTCACACGTTCCAGAGAACCTGCCTCCAACAGCCCCTTCTCCAAAACCACCCTTGAACCTACCTTTCATCATTTCTTCCACACTTCTCATCATTCCCTCCAACTTTTTATCCATCCGCTCTTCCATTCTCTCTTCTGACTCTTTCATCTCCCCTTTCATTTCTTCTTTTGCACTCCTTAGCATTCCCCCATCTCCTCCAACTGACTCCTGAACTCCTCATTCTCACCCCTCAGCCTCTCATTCTCCTCCTCCAGCCTACCCTGGAGTTCCCTAGCCACTCGGAGTTCCTCTCTCAGTTTCTCTATCGCACTCATCCTGACCTCTTACTCTCACTCTACCCACCACAAACAATCCTAACGGCTATTATACAACAGCCCCACGTTGGGCGCCAAATATTATGTGGCGGAATTCTAACCCACAAACAAAACAACACTCACCCTGATCTTCGGTTGCTGGAGATGGGTAAAGGTCCACGGTCGCCAATCACAGCACACAGAAACCACAAAACAAAATTGCAAACAAACCCTCCACCAACAACGAACGAAAAAAAAGAGACACATGCACCATCAATATCGGTACCGGTATCCAAAACAAGAAAAACCAGACGAACTCCCCGTTCACTTTCAAGGTTGGACTTCAACTGCCCAAGACTCCCCCCCCCAAAAAAAAAAAACTCCCGACAGACCGACAGAGCCGTAAAACGAACTCCAACAACCGAACCACTCACAACGACAATTACACTCGCTCGCGCTCTCTCTCTCTCTCTCTCTCTCACAAAACGTTGGGAAATGCTAAATAAAAACAAATTTATTCATCCCTCTATAAGGACAGCCGATGCAGGAGCTACGGCAGCAATTCGGAGGGCAGGAGCTACTGCAACGGCCAGGAACATCACCTCAACAGGACCACTTCCTACATCTTCACGCCGACATCTTCTACAGGATGGCGGACATCGTAACCTCTGGGGCAGCTGGCAGGAACGCACGGAAGTGGACCTGGGCACGACCGCCAGAAGCGGCAGGAATGATCAGGACAGCCGATGCAGGAGCTACGGCAAAGGTTCGGAGAGCAGGAGCTATGCAACGGCCAGGAACGTCACTTCCTAAGGCGACTTCCTTCCCTTCACGCCAACGTCTTCTACAGGATGGCTGACATCGTAACCTCCAGGGCAGCTGGCAGGAACACAACGGAAGCGGCCCCGGGCACGACCACTAGGAGAAGCAGGCACGATCAGGACATTCGATGCAGGGGCTACGTTAGCTGTTCGGAAGGCAGGAGCTACTGCAACAGACAGAATGTCATCGAGTCACCAGCAGCGACAGGAGCGATCAGGGCGGCTGCGGCAGGAGACCAGGAGAGCAGCCCAGAGACTGTCGTCGAGTTGACAAGAGCATAACACAGGGAACAGCAGGAGCAGATGGACCACAGATACGCAGGAAGCATGCAACAGCATACATGAAAAGCAGCAATGACAGCGATCGATCTACATCGGCGGGAACAGAGTCAGAGCGATCCCGACGTGGAAATATGTCATCTAATCAGGTATTGTGGTCGATCCCGAAGCAACATTGAATGAATGTCGGGACTGCTTCATGCAAGATATTCTTGATATATCCAGCCAACTACTGCTGTGTCTGCCATGCTCACTGTCAACCTGAAAGAAAAAACAAAGATGATTAGTAGAGGGAGGCTCCTCCCGCTACAAGGGAAACAGCCCTACGCAGTGTTAGGAGGTACTCTAGACGAGGTTGCTCGGTCGCCCCCCCCCCGGTCTTAGAGGGCGAGGGAGAGAGAAGGAAGAACCTACGGGAAGAGAAAAAAGGACGGAGGAGAGGCCACCAAGGGCGCCGTGGAAGCGGAACTTATCGACGATGCCCGTAACCTCCCACTCAGCCCACAAATCTCTAAGCGCAGGCGGCGAGAAACACTCCGCATAAGAAGAAATTAGTGATGCCCCTTACACATGGAGGGCGGAAGCCCAAGAAGGGACTAAATCTTACGTCCCGATGGATGTAGGGGAGTGAAGAAAAAGCGTCCCAACTATATCTCCGAAAGTACAGGGGCGCCTCCAGTATTTACGTAAAGGGCCGCTGGAGAGAAGCATTACCACTTGGCTACGCTACTCCAGTTATGCCCTTGGCCGTCAAACCCAAGACACAGGCAGGGAACGACGGCTTACACAAGGTTATCACAAATCGTGGGTCTGTATTACCAAATATCAAACACACGCATATATAAACAAAAATACAGAAAGACCCCACCGTAAGAGCTTAACGACAGTCAGCAGAGAGAACGAAAAACACGTCAGCAACGGCTGACGGCCGAAAGCAAACTGGGATCCCCGCCTACCTGGAGGTAGTTACTGCTTAACCACCTTGTTCAAGAATTTAACGGCCGTTTCCAGCCTACGCCTGAAAGTATCTCCTAATGTAAAGGACCGAGGGTTTGTATATTGTGTCGGAACAATTACTATTCCGAATCAATTCGACATAAAAAAGTTACTATTTCGAATCAATTCGACATGAAAAAGTTACTGTTTCGAATCAATTCGACATGAAAAAGTTATTATTTCAAATCAATTCGACATGAAAAAGTTACTATTTCGAATCAATTCGTCATGTGAAAGTTACTGTTTCGAATCAATTCGACATGAAAAAGTTACTATTTCGAATCAATTCGACTTTTGAGGTATCCGGTAACTCGAATGGGAGCCAGTGTATCATAATGCAATTTTCGTTCTGAGTCGAGGGCTTTGACAGAGCTTCGATGGAACCTTCTAGAATGTTCCAGAAGCCCGAATCATTTTTCCCCACTGATAATGGGACATAAATCGGAGGTTTTACATGGAAAAACTCTATCAAAAAGTCCAAAATATAGTTACGTCACATAAATAACACTAAAAAGAATTACCTTAATTAAGTACCGACAGCGGCTACCATCCGCTTCGGTAAACCTAAAAGTAGCAAAGGTTGGACACTAAAATATATATGAAAATATCAGTTAAGCAGGACTAACTTTTGTGACTGCGGTAGGGCAGGTACTCATCTTATTCCCCGTTGACTGAGATGAAGACTCCATGCCAAATAAAGTTGAAATCCTTCAAATTACGACGGAAAAGATTTTACCACACAATGTTTAGCCATGAATTGATTCATCAATGCGGCGGATAGGGGGTCAAAATGCAGACCCCCCGAGACCTGATATCCTATGACAATAGTGACAAGCTTCCGTTAACCGGAATGAATTCGTGCCAAGCCTGTGCTATAAGTTCTCTGATAGGGGATTTAGCCGGGGCGCTGCTGCCTAAGGCAGACATAACTGCATTAAGGCTCTCGCGGCTCCCTTTACTAAAAATTGTAGTAGGTGCTCAGGTATATGTTCAGAATCATGTTCTAGAAGGTCCTAATTAGTGGCGTCGCTATGGGGGGGGGGGCTGGGCACCCCCGGTTGAAATATCTCTTGTGACTGAATTTTAAATTTAAGGACCTCCAGCGTCAGTGTTGCCACTTTGTGGGAATTTCCAAAAAATTCGTGGGAGTAGCCTCTGATTAATGAATTTACAAATATTCAGAATGGGCATGAAAATTAATAAAAAGCTTAAGAATTATAAATGAACTACGAGTCAGAAAAGAAACTGACTAGGCAGTTAGAACTAAGGTATATTATTCTCGCCTTTCTGCTTCTTGATAATATGGCATCGATTTCTGTTTGCATGGTGAATTTTTCTCATGGCAATAGACGGCATCTTGCTTGAGCCAGGCTAATAGCTATGTACCATTCATGTTTCATTCAAGTAGGATAGTTGCTTAAACTCCTTTGTGTTTGCCTGTAGGCTGTAAGTAACGTTAATGATATTTGAATCGAAATTCTGTCAGTTGACGATACAGTTCCTGTTGCAGTCTTTAAGTTATGGATTGTGTTATGTCGTCTCCATATGATTGTAGAGGGAAGAAGTACATTATGAAACTATTTGAACCTGTTGTGTTGTTTTTGATTAAGTCAGCCTTGTGTTGACACGGGCTCTTGGTCATTGAGCAGCCTGAAAAAACCTGTGCGCTATAGAATATGAATAATTTTGACGTTCTCACAAAACAAAGTAAGATGTATACATAAAAACTACCTCATTATATGTAGCCTTTAAGCCTAATTGTATAAAACACAATTTATTTTGAATTTCATCGATTTTGGTTTTGATGAAGAAGCTGGCTCTCTATCTTACGGTTAACTTTACTTTTATGTTTATAGACACGACACACTAGGCTAACATTTCTTGATTTTCAAGTTTTAACGCTTAACAGACGGGCCTCCCAGGCTATGGTAACCAAGGCATTTGATGTTGTATTCATGCAACTTGCTAGTCCATAGTTTACTCTTGATATATCATTGTAAATAATGACAACCACAATATGAAGATGTGTCTAAGTGTATACCATATACAGCTTTAGTAAGTTCAGGGTTTTCATTCTGCTTATTACGAAGTCAATTTTCAACCTATATTGTCCTAGAAGGCGATTGCATATTTCCCATGATATATATATATATATATATATATATATATATATATATATATATATATATAAAATATATATATATATATATATATATATATATATATATATATATATATATATATATATATATATATATATATATATATATATATATATATATATATATATATATATATATATATATATATATATATATATATATATATATATATATATATATATATATATATACACACACACACACACACATATATATATATATATATATATATATATATATATATATATATACATATACACACATATATATAATGCAATGTCCTTAATGTTTCACAATTACAGAGCCAAATTGATAGTCGTTTAGTGAAGTTTCCTGTATCAATTTTGTTTTGTTTAGTAGCCTGAAATTTTAGGTCTCTGCTTGCAGGCTACTGATGTTGGGTGGTAACGGTAGTGGTTTTCCAGCTTCTACTTTATTAGTATGATAGCATATGTTAGAATATAAGAACATAGCCTAGAAAATCAATATGCAGAAACAGAGTAGCATAAAAACTTTCTTCTCTAAACGGGCACCAGCAGAATCCGATTTATGTGATAGTCCTTCTAAGCTTCATGACTTGAATAAGGGTGCGGAGATTGAAAATGAAAATATATTTTGGGAGGATGACATGCCTACTTCCGATAGTGAAGATGAAGATCTAACAGAACATGTGAGTACTTTCCACAGCCAAATAAAGCCTCTGAAACAGCCTTTGTGTCTACTGGGTACAGACAGTGGAATAAAGCAACAGAAGAAGATGCTGGCTTCTCACAACATGAGAAAAGTGATTTTCATAGTTACTCCATGTGTACTTGGAAAGATTTTGAGGAACACATAGCTAGGGGAAACACTATAGGAGTCCTTAACATCTGCCCATGATAAAACTGTAGCAGAAAATAGGCATTATTTCAAGGAGGTGGCCAAGTTTTATGCCTAACAGCTCGTCAAAAAATTGCACGAAGGGGCCATCATGAAGGTCCTGACAGTATGAATAAGGGCAATTTTTTTTGAAATGGAACTCATCAGTGAAAAAGACCCCATTATCAAAGCCCGCCTGTCTTCCAAGAATGCCAAATACACCAGTCCTGCCATTCAGAATGAAATTATGGGAATCATGGCCGAAACCGTCCTTGATGAGATAACAGATGTGCTTTATCAATCTACTTGGTTTTCTATAATGGTTGATGAGTCAAATGACATTAGTGGAAGAGAACAGCTATCTGTTGTTGTTAGGTATTTGTTTGATCATACCCTACATGAGAAGTTTTTGGGGTTCGTGAGACTGCATGAACTTAATGCAGAGTATCTTAAAAACAGCATATGTGAAATGTTCCTGACATGCAATATTGATGCAAAGAATTGCGTTGGTCAAACATATGATGGAGCCTCAGTAATGAGTGGGACAAATTCTGGTGTACAAAGACTTTTCCGAGAAGAGGCTGCACCAGAAGCAACTTATATTCATTGTTATAATCACCGCCTAAACTTGGTGATTGTGGATGTTGTTAAGTCTGTCAAGATTGCAGACCAGTTCTTTGGATTGTTGGAATCCATATATGTGTTCATGTCATCAGCTGTGCTGCACGAATTGTTCCTGCAAAAACAAAACAAGCTATTTCCGGACAAACAACCCCAAAAGATTAAAAAATTGAGTGACACAAGATGCGCATGTCAGTATGCAGCCTGCAAAGTAATGCTGCTGAAACTACCAGCTATTTTCCAAACTCTAGAGGAAGTAGCCAATAAGCACTCTGGCAAGCGTGCTACTGATGCAGCTGGACTCTTGAATGCAGTTAATTTCTCATTCATCATAAGCCTTGTTGTGTTTGAAAATCTGCTGCACAGAACCAAACTGCTCTCAGATATGCTGCAATCAGCTACACTTGATCTAGCCGCTGCTGCTGACATGGTTGAGACTACATGATGAGCTGGAGCAAGAGAGAGAGGGTTCAAATTGGGATATTCTTTGGTCTAAAGCAAAAGACGTGGCAAAGGAACTAGACATCCCAGTCAGATTTGCTCATAAATCAGGAAGAAAAAGACAGCAATCTTCCATGCTTGATGGCTTTGCAACAAGTACTACCCTTGGCCAGGAAGAAACACCTGACTCAAAACATGACTTTTGTGTAAATCTGTTCTACCCAGTGCTTGACCGCTTTCTAGCAGAACTTGACTCTAGATTCAGTGAAGTTAACAAATAATTACTGAGGTCTACTTCACCACTGGATCCAAGAAGCTCCAAATTTTTTAATGCAGAGATCATTGAACCAATGGCAGTCCAGTATGGAGTTGAACTGTGTGATTTAGCTATAGAAGTACGCCATGCCAAAAGGCTCATTCAACGCAAAGAATCAGAGGGAGTCAAGATCACCACTCTCGTACAACTGTCTTCATTCATGTCACCTTACAAAGATGCCTTTCCTGACTTGTGTAAACTTTTGACAATAGCCATAGTTCTTCCTCCCACATCAGCTGCATGTGAACGAAGGTTTTCATCTATGAGGTTAAAAAAAATTATCTGCGCAGCACCATTTATGATTTACTATTGTCCTCACTTGCTGTCCTTGGAATCCACGTGTCAAGAGCCAAATCTATCGATATGGACAAAATTGTACCAAAATTTGCCAAGCGACATGATAATAGAAAGATACTTCTTTTCTGAAAAGATATTTAATAATGTATATGTTTACACTTAAAGCTATATCATTATATATTGATCCATGTACATGCCATGGGCATATTTTTATTTGAAATACGGAAAAATACTTTTAGTTTAATTACAGTTTTGCTATAATCTTAATGACTTTATTTTGGTCCCTGTTACCTGTACAGTTTGTAATCGTATATAGATGAGAAGTGATTTGTTTATTTTACTTTATTATTATTATTATTTTTAAATACAATTGACATATGTGCTGCTGATGATATTATTTACCTGAGAAATTATTTTAAATATTTCAAGTTTATTTAGTTTTGCTATAACCTTAATAACATTAGTTTGATTCTTGTTACCTTTACAACACGCATATGCATATATATATATATATATATATATATATATATATATATATATATATATATATATAGTTTTGAACGAAGTTGTGAGGAAAATTTACTTTATATTTGCATATAGTAAGAGTTGAGAATTAATTGAACTCCATAATTTCGAATGCATGTTTACTCGTTATGTTATTATTTTGCTTTATTTACATGGATATATACACTTGAGAATAGTATCTTTTACTAATTATATAATTTATATATATATAAGTTTTATGCCATTTTCTTTGGCCCCCCCATAAAATAGCTTGGCCCCACCTGGGCCCCCCCACTGATGGAAGGCTAGCTACGCCACTGGTCCTAATGTAAAGGTATCACCAAAATTTCATGGTCCTTATAGGGTATTAGAAGTGTTAAAATTAAATAAGCTAAAGATCATAAGTGAGAGTGATCTAAAAGAAAGAATTGTTCATACCAATCATGTAAAGGTAATAAAAACAGACGTTTGGTCCAATGAAAGAGTAGTTGAATTATTGAAAGAAGATCAACAAGAAATAATAAATAACAAATACAACTTAAGAAAAAGATAAATTAATGTAAAGTGTTGAACTGTTATATATAAACAATGTGTAGGCATTAAAATACCTCATGTATACAGAATATCTGATAAGGCTTATTCTTACAGATACAAACATGCGGTTCTTCTTGGTTATCATAACACTTCTTTATGTGTCATCTGAGGTGGTGATCCGGAAGGGTGCACTACTAGAGAAAAAGGGATCTGTGAAATTAATCAAAGACTTGGGAATTGTGAGTATTGACATTACATCAGTGCTTATGAATGAATTGACATTGAAAGATGTTCAAAGGGAATTAAAATCATTAATTAGGAAAAGTGAAAATAACAGTGTGTTACCATTGTTGGAAAAACTAGATAATGGCATAGGAAGTGTGTTAAATACAAGATCCAAACGATCCCTCTTACCTTTTATAGGAACAGCACTTAATCAACTGTTTGGAGTCACTGCGGACTCTAATGTAGAAAAAGAAAGTGCCCGTATAGACAAACTGGAGAAATGGGCAGCAACAAGGGCACTGTGTTAAATAAGATTATAGGCTCTCAAAACTTAAACAGTGAGGAATTGAAAAAAATAAAGGAATTTATTAATGAAGTGAACACCAATGTTACCAAAGAGATTAAGATAATAACAGATGAACAACATTTAATTACATTTATGAACAATTTTAGAATTGTATTGCAAGACCATAAAGATCTGTTAAATGCCATTTTGTTAGCCTATAAAGGAATATTAAGTCCAACATTAATAAACCCAAGAGAGTTAGAGGGCATAATTAGTGATTTTTTGGTAGAAGGACATTATACCCCTATGGTAAAGGATATAATGGCCTATTATAATTTGATAACCACCAAGGTAGTTAAAAATAAGATTCTCCTAATACTGTTCTACCTTTTAATCAAAAAGAGGCAGATGTACTGATGTCCATACATCCATTTCCCATGTTGATAAAGGAAAACATAATTATCTCAAATGTCAACCACATCAATTTTGCATTAGAAGAACATGGGCTAATGATGTCATTTATTACTGATGCTCAATTAAGAGATTGTATACTTTTGAAAGATAAAGAGTATATTTGCAACCTTGACAACCTGTATGAAACTACTAATGCCTATCCTTGTGTTCAAGAAATAATTGAAAACAAAAATCAAGAGACGGTACTGTGTACACAATTATCCAAACATGATTTTGTTTCCATCCTAGTAGAACAGTCAATTTTTGTATTCTCACTGAATAAAGTAACAGCAACTATTAACTGCCATAATATAAGTACTGAAATTAATTTCAATAATGTCCATGCTTTTGATAAGACTTGCAAGTTAGTTATTCCTAATAAATTATATTATGAACCTCATGTCTTCACAGAAATCACAATCCATAAAAATAACCCATACATGAACTACTCTAGTGAAGTTAAAGAATTTAAACTGTCTCAGAGTTAAAACAAATAAATGAGTTGGCTTTAGTAGATGAATTTTTCTATTACAAAGAAAATGTTTCACCAGTTCTGTCTCTGTTCAATTTGGTCATAATCATTATTGTAATAACAGTGTTTGCAATTTTGGTCAAACGTGCGGTAATTTCAAATATTGAGAAGATTATAACAGAAATAAAAAGGGCCAATGAAGAGTAAAATGATCTTATAGACATAATTTACTACTGAATTCTTTATGTATTATTATTTGCATTATGTGTTAAAACAATTAACCATTTTTACAGTATAATAATTCATTACATATATATATATATATATATATATATATATATATATATATATATATATATATATATATATATATATGTATGTATATGTATCTCTTTTGATTTATGATATAATATATGTGAATTTTCTACCATATATTCTTAATTGATTTTTTTTGCATTAGTGCATTGACACAGTTTGTGCAATTTAAATATTTTTTGAGAATTGACTTGAGGGGCAATCATATAAATACTTTATTTTATTTGTGATTTTGCAATCATCCATTGAAATATATTCTTTTTGTCACACTGAGGGCAGTGTGAGGTAGCGTGACCGAGTGATGTTGTGGTGTAGAATAGATAGGGAAATTAGATAGAAAAAGAGAGAGAGAGAGAGATAGAAAGAGAAAAAGTTAGGAGAGAGAAGGAGAGAGAAATAAGAATAAAGAGAGAGGCAAAGAACACAGTGATAACGCCCAAATGCTGTTGTATCGTGTTATCAATACGCGGGATGTTTACATGAACCATTGCAGTAAATTGTGTTGAAGCCATAAAAACAGTCGTAAAAGTGAGAACTAATGGCCTCGCGACTGAAGCTAACCAAAACATGAGTCAGCACAACCTAAATGCTTACAGCAGCTGGTTCTATAGCCCTGCCTTCTCAGGAAGGTGTTTTCGTGGAAGTTCCAGGAATTTGGGGGTTGGCTCAAGTGATGTACTTCTTCAACCTCCAATCAATTATGTTTGGGAGGGATCTTTCACACATCCTCCTAAGATCACCTCCAATCAAGTCCTCTAAGGAGAGATTTGAATCACACCCACTACAGTCCTTCCAATCAGCTACTTGAAGGGGAGGCCTTACTGATTTATCCTTCCAATAAGGCTAGAAGGAGGTGGCGATTGCAGATAGCAAGTTTTTCTTGGGTTCGACGAGTTAGAGACCTACGAGGAGAGTTCAGAACTGTGTCCTTCAAGGGAGAGTACGTCTCCCCTCGCTTCAGTGTTCCCCATATAGACTGAGTCAAGAGTGATTCGTTTTCTATCATTGTAACTTGTTAATTTTGTACTGATCTTTATAATACTAAGTACTAATTAAAGTGAAGAAATTACCGATCTCGTCTCTATACGCCTTTCTGAGAGATATCAATACTTAAAAAATAATAAATATACAAAGATAGCACATCATCCGCGAAGCGATCTGAAGGACACCTTGAAAGAAACCAAGGTAAGAAGAGAAAGACTAAAATCCATACAAACATACAACAAAGAACATAAAAGGGGAGAAGATAACCCCCTAACACTGGAAGAGATCCTCCAGCATGGTCCGGTTGAACAAATCCTCAAAGGTGTCGCACTGCATAGACTCTAGCCAGCGGGTCCCCGCTTGGGCTTTGTGACAAGCCCATTCCGTCCAGGACCAGCCGACATTCTTAGCCATACCTCTGAATCTTTGTCTCCACCTCTCGGGTGATTTCATACGCCTTAGCGATGGCCTCACGGACGGCAGCCATGTCCCCTCGTTGATCTCTGTCCAGGGCTCAGTGAGCAGCCTTAGACTTCCCGTCTAGGTGCTTGGTAAGCAGTAAGGCCCTCTCAGCCAGGCTGACGTCATAGGTCTCGAAGAGGAATTCGATCTCGTCGAGCCATTGTTCCGGCTCGTCTCCAGTCCACTTTCCCACAAGGTTATTGACTGTCGACAGAGAGGTATTTGTGGCCGATGGGGTGGGGCTAGATGCTTGTTGTGCTGCTAAAGCATCTGCGCTGTCCTTCTTGGCTCTCTCCAACTCAAGGTCCCTGTCTTTGAGGACTAGTTCATGCTGTCTCCGTCTTTCTTCTCTTTCTTCTTCTTGCTGCCTTCTCCGCTCTTCTCTTTCTTCTTCTTCTCTCCGCTGCTCGGCTTCTTGCTGCCTTCTCCGCTCTTCTCTTTCTTCTTCTTCTCTCCGCTGCTCGGCTTCTTGCTGCCTTTGTTCTTCTTCATACTTTCTCTTCTCAGCGATCTGTTCCTTTACAAACTTTTGAAGGGCCTGGCCGGAAAGACCGTCCTCCTTCCCTATATTCCTGAAGTATTGGTGCTCCTCGGTTGACATGTTGCTGATGGGAAGGGGTGCTGAGTGAGTTACGTGGGTGTTCCCGGAGGAAAAGGTTTGTGACGATGAGGAAGTGTCCTTAGACTAGTGGCACTTCAATGAGTGGCACCTTTGAATGAGGTGGCACTGTGGAGGAGTGTGCCTTGCGAGGGTCACACTAGAGGAAAAGCATTCCTGAAGGAAGTCTGAGTCCTTATGGGCGGATACGCTGGTAAATGGAGTGCTCCTGAAGGCTCTATGGTCCTTATGGGCAGATGCACTGTTAATGAGGTGTTCCTGAAGGAGCTGCGGTCCTTATGGGCGGAAACACCGGTTGTATGGCACTCTGTTTCTTCAATACAGGTGCAATGATTTATACGAAGTTGCTTTAGTTGGGTGGCACTGTGGTGCCGGTGCACTCCGTGGAGCAATGCCAAATGTCAGTGCATGAATTGGCACTGAAGGTGAGGTACTCTGCCGGAGCAGAAGGTAAGTAGGGAGTAGAAAGGTAAATGAGAGACTCCAACAGAGGGGAAGAGATAGGAAAGTGAAAGGAGAAAGATAAGCACTTCAGTGATTGGGTGCTTAGCAGTGCCGCAGATTAGTGGCACTGAGAGAAATGGAAACTGGATGTGACACGAGTGGGTAGCTAGTTATGAGAACTAGTGGGCGCTGCCTGACATGAGGACAGGTGGGCTACAAGGTAGGCACTCAATGTGCAATGGTTTAGCACTTGCAACACGCAAGTCTGAGATAAAATATACCCACTCCCGCACATCAGTTGGAACACGTAACAAGATATAATCTATATATGCTTTATCGCGTACGCTAAATGATCTGGGTTGAAGCACTTGGAAAGAAAAGGTTGGTTTGCTTGAGTAATCCGCTAAGCACAAGCGTGCAGAAATTTCGCACTGGGTATATGATAAAATTTTCAATGGGTTAGAAATTTGAAATTTCAGATTTTGTTATTAATCTAATTCTTTGTATCTGCCTTTTATAATTTGTGAGTTGATCCCCAAACTCTGAAGTAAATTACGTTTGTCCCGTGAGAAGAAAGGAAAAAAAAATGCACTAATGCGAGAGACGAGAGAAGGGGAAGAAAAAAAAAATTCTCTCTCTCTCTCTCTCGGTGAGCGATATGTAATGGCACGTATTTGTTATGAAATTATAATCCCTTTATTTTACGCTTAAGCAAAATTAAATTATAGTTGTGAAAGTACGTTAAGTTAAATATATCAGGGAATGGCTACTGCTTGCTCTCATAGAAAACTTAGTATGGTACGCAAGGGCGTTTCAAATTGTTTCGCACCGTTTCCCGATTTTCGTTAAGCATACAAGGAGGAGGTTCGTTCCTTGAACGAACGTTGTGGGAACGAATCTGCGCGGGAAACAGCTGATCGAGGATTCTTGCTCGCCGTGCGACAAAGACGAAATTGGAATTGGATGGATGGCGAAAAAGGAAGACAACAAAAACAAACTGCACTTTCTTGCTACATGCGGGTTTTAAAATATGAAATGAATTATTATTCTTTGAATATCAGCACTGTCTTTACTTTATGTTAATACTTTAATATGCAAAATAAACGCTGGGAACTGTTTTCCTTCCAACACTGGGACAGGTTGACGCATGCGCGCTTTGAACACAACGCTGGCCGTATAAATGCCAGGTATCGCTATACGGATTCCCGTAAACTAATCGTTATTTCAAAATTTATCACTAACCAAGAAATGTACATTTTCTTTGCCGTAACGATTCTGAAATAGACTCCTAGCTACTGGCCCTAGCGTACACATGCAAAATTCCCTCACTAGCACTTCCTAATTCTTAAATTTATTCGTCTACAACCCGACACTTTTCCTACACTCTAGAAATTTTGCGGGGCGAACATTTCGCGGCTTTCTCTGTGTCTCGCTAATATAAGAACCCTATGCGTTCCCTTGTTATGAACGCTTTTAATGCTACGAGAATTGTTGCGTTTTAAAAAGAAATATTATTATTACCCTTATTTCCTTAATATTAGGGCATCGCACACACTGTTTACCAAAAGACGTCGGCTACGATCGCTTCCTGTGCTTTTCGAAATGAAATGGTTATCGTGAATAAGATAATCGATTTTATATATTCCTGGTTTTTCTAGTCTAGCTTAATAGCGAAGCTAATTTAGCTACTCGACTATATCCTGGCATTTGGTCGTCACTGTTACAGACTGGACTTGGTTGATAAGAAATTACACACAAAATTATAATTGATGCTGCCACGAAACCAAGGGAGTCCAGTTTGTGAACAAAGGGGGATTTAATTGAAGACTTACCTCAGAATTTTCCTGGAGTTATAAATTAAGGTGGAAGGTCGCCATATTGGAATTTAGAATTCTTTTGCCAATTTACAGTGATTTATTTATAGAAACTTAGCAAATCAACATTTAGACACAATACACTATCACTGAGGGGCAGATTCAAAATAGGACACAGTAACAATAATGAAATGAATTGGCAACAAGCAAGTGGATAAAAAATGGGGCCAATCTGCAATAATCAGTTCAATAATAATAATCCCCTTCAGTCTGCCCTGATTACGTGAAATAGTAATGCATATGATGGTGTTCCAGGATGGAGGAATACTTCATAAGAACAGTTGGCCACAACGGAAACTTCTCCAAACTACGACCAGGCATTAATTGAATTTGGGTGGCAGGAGAGGTATGGAAGCGTGGGATTTCGATCGTGCCATGTGTCTCCTCCTGAAAGAGACGTTTTGCGTTAGCCCTGCTCAAACTAAGGGAAATGGAATCTCCCTACAGAAGATTACTCGAGACACGTTCTTCAATACAACACATAACGTAGCCTAGAAGGTGCTTTTAATGAAAGCACGTAAATATGATCTGAGAATCGGAGCAGCGTGTGCGTTAACAATGAACACGTAATTAAACGCGCCCAAAGTTAACTTACGCTATTACCACTTAACTTAAATAACTTAAATAGCCCCTAGATTGCACTGGTGGAGGGATAAATGATTGTTATTTCGGGATCTTTACTCGAATTCAAAGTGCTTAAATGGCAAGGCAGGGGATACAGGCAAGATTCAGACAAAGGGAAGATTGTTTCGTGGAGGAAGAGGTTAAAAGTTTAAAAGAAATGGAAATTAAGGAGTTAGTACAATGGACAAGGCTGGCTATTTGACTACTCGCAAACGTACGAACCTTTTATGACTGTTATGGGCGCCTACAACCATTCCAGGTCCCTTGTTTGAGGACAGTCCGGCCAGCGGAGATAGAGGGACCTGCAGCGCGTCCGCTGCAGATGAGGTCAGAAGCAAGTCTCTGCCCTGCTTTTGAAAAAGCATTCGGCGGGGGCGGGTCGCATTCGGCAAAGGAGGGGCGGCCCAGCTGAATGTCTTTACCTGCAAGCTACAGTGTAATATGAATCAAAAGGCCATAAAAGCTATTTAAAGGAGGGTATGGGAAAAGCACACTTATCGTTATATGAATGTCTTTTCCTGTAATACTAAACAGTGTAATATGAATATAAGAAGGCCCATAAAACACTATTTAAACGTTGAAACGTGGGTCATCTTCTTATATTTCGATTTCCAATGGCACTACAGGTTCATATTGTTGGTTTGATTTCACTAGCAGATTCCAGCATCCTTCTTTTGAATATGGACAGGTGGAAAGTTACAATGGTCAAAATAGCTGTCCGTACAAAGAAGGAGGCTATCAATCAAAAACATAAAGGTGACATTGGCCCACCTTAGGCCTCAAACCCGATGTTATGGGGTGGCGTTTCTCAAGAAACGGAGGAGAATGGCCAAATTCCTAGTTTTTGGTTTTTGGCCATATTCATTAGCTCGAAATATATGGTTTCCGTTTGGCGATGGATCTGGCGGTCGCGTTTACCTGTTGGGTCATCTTCTTCACGTGATGGGTAAAGGCGGTTTTTGATTGGATTAATGGGGGGTCGAGTGTCATCCGATTTCCAATGTCCTCCTGACAGGTTCATATTGTTGGTTTGATTGATGATAGCAGATTCCAGCATATATTCTTTTGTACGGACAGCTACTATATTTGAAAACCAACTGTGGAACAGAAATAAATTTCTGACTCACGTCGGGATCGAACCCAGGTCTCTCCAGGGTTGAAATGTTGTCATTGGGTCATTGCAGTCGGGTTGTTGGGGAAAACTCGCTGGTATGCAAGCAGTTAGCTTGCCCAGGTAAAAGGTAGCTGTCCGTACCTGAGAGACCTGGGTTCTGATCCTGACGTGAGTCAGAAATTATATATATATATATATATATATATATATATCATATATATATATGTGTATAGATAATGCACTATGTATAGATGAATTAAATATAGACATGCTACAGAAGTGTGGTATGATGATACCTTGCAATAAAAAAGCTAAAATCTACAATAATGTGTTCTTTTGCAAGGGATGGATTGAAGACCTTGGGAGCAATAATATCAGAATTTTGTCTAAATAGAAACATTGATTTTCAATTACTGGACGTACATACAACATAGATGATGACGCAGAGTGTGTGCAATGCATTGTGGGAATAAACCAGTAGAAAATGCACCGAAGTTTCTACGACGCAATTGAGTTTTCTGTACAGCATATAATGCTGTATGAAACTCTCAGTCACGGCCTATGATACTTTCAGCCATAGCCTGGTGTTGGCCTGTATTGTTGGCGCCTATAGCGTTGCCAGACGGACTGAGGAAGCTAGAGGGCTGCAATTTGGTATGTTTGATGATTGGAGGGTGGATGATCAACATACCAATTTGCAGCTCTCTATCCTCAGCAGTCTTTGAGATCTGAGGGCGGACAGGAAAAGTGCGGACGGACAGACAAAGTCGTCTTAATAGTTTACTTTTACAGAAAACTAAAATTGTGAAAATGAGTGACTCAAAAGATGGAGTTGCTTAGAAAATACTCAATTGAATATAGAAACAATAATTAAAAACCAAAATAGATGAGAGTACATGAAGGATTTAAACCAGTTTTTCTAGCAAAACTCAATAATCAGTTATAGAAGAGGAAATAGAACTGATAAGACATTAAAGAAATCAAATAAAATAAAAGCAGAGAAAGGAGGAATAATTGGAAAGCGTGAAAAAAATATATAAGAGAAGACTCCGTATGGGGGTAGTGCAGTCAGTGCACCTCAAGTGGTGCACTGTAGGCATTCTTAAGGTTCTTTGCAGCTCGCCTTCCTTAGGCCCCTAGCCGCTATAACCCCTTTCGCTCCTTTGACTGTACCTCCATTCATATTCTCTTTCTTACATCTTACTTTCCTTCATTTCTCACCAATTATTTCATAGTGCTTCAACTGCTTTGAGGTTTTCCTCCAGTTGCACATTTCAAACCTTTTTGCTCTCAGTTTCTATTTCAGTGTTGAATGACCTCATAGGTACCAGCACTTGGCCTTTGGCCTCAATTCTATATTCTAATCTAATAAGTATGAGAAGAAACTCGCTGTAACTGCGCCAAACAGCAAGATCTCCTTAGAACGCTTTAGATCCAAATGGCAGAAGAAGAAGAAGAGTAATGAGGAAAGGAACTAAATATTCACAAAAGAGATAACTGGAAATCTGAAGCATTTACTAACCTATAAAAAATACAGGAACATCTGTACTGGACTGAAAATATTAATAGCTAAATCTTACATTCAATAGCTATTTATAGATGTTAAATAAAATAGATAATATGAAATTATCTATTAAAAATGTGATATGATAGAGAAATAGTCTGAATTAAGCCCAACCAAAGGAAGAAACAGAACCTTTTTGCAGCCATATCAGGAAGATAAAATGATCTAATGGCAAAAATATCACATTCAATAGATACTGATAGATGTTAAATAGAAAATATGAAATTATCTCATAACAAATATGAAAATAGGCTTAAATAAACCCAACCGAGAGAAGGAAAACCGCTACAAAGGTGAGTCCCTGAGTTACTACTACTAAACGTAAACAATCCAGCGCTTCTTCTTCTTCTTCCGAGTTCTGACGAAGCATGGACGTCAACAACGTACTCGGACGTTTCATCCTTTGTGTTGTTTTATTGCAACACTGATTTTCGTTTCTGCTTATTCGGGACACAAATAGGAAATGGGAGGAAGGACCGAGAAATAAGAGGGACAGAGAGGACAGGAGAAGAGAAGAGGCAGGAGGCAGCGCCGAAGGGCGGTAGGTGTCGTGAGTGGGTCCACACCAATTGCCTGGGTGGGCAAACATCACGAACGAGCACTAATATATATTATATATATATATATATATATATATATATATATATATATATATATATATATATATATATATATATATATGCTGGCATTCAGAAAGCGGTGGGTAGATACCATGAATTGGCTTTGGGTAGGGCGTGGTAGAATAGGGGGGAAGGGTCAGAACTGTGGGGCATCGGGTATTACTCTGGAAATTGAATTTTCCTGTAGGGTTTTGGTTGCTTATTAACAATTTACTGCTTATATTTGGCGGCCGACTGTAATTAACCTCAGAACTTCATCTAACAAGGCAGGGACCCCTAGGGAAAGCAGGGTTGTGGGTGGGGTGGGTGGATCATGGGTGAATGGCGATGATATGTTATTGTATGGTGGCCATCCTGGAATGCTATCGAGCCTGCGCAGTGTTATAGGGGAGCTTTTGGTAAAAAGGGGGTCGTCTAACTGAGGGAGGGAGGGACACAGTCTATAGATACATATCTAGCCAATCATGTTACAAAGTAAACTTCTAATTGAGGAAAACCATCTTGAGTGAGGGATTCATACACCATATTTACATTTTCATTTATTCCTCTTGATTTCCACTATTTATAACCGTCTTTATTTCTGCAATATTTTCTTTCTCGTTCGTCAATCATGACAGTTTCTTCTTGTGTACATTATCTTGTTCCCAATTGATGAAATTTGCCCTTATGTTATACTCCATGTTATACCGTTTTAAAATTTGTTCTGTTTTCACCTATATTGTCATATGTATTTCCTGATGCCCTGTCTTTCTCTATTTCCATTACAGATAATTTTTCAAGCAGTTCCTTTTATAATAGGTTTCCTTCACTACGGGGTTCGGGGAGGGTGGAGCCCCCTGGCTAGGTAACACAGCCTACTAGGTTAGGTTAGGTTAGGGTAGATTAGGTTAGTATACTATCCTTTATAATAGGGCTAAGTAACAATGCCTACTAGGTTAGGGTAGGTTAGGTTAGGTTAGTATACTGTCATTTAATAGAATAGATTTTCTTTAACGGGGGGTTGGGGGGCCGGTCGCTGAGTAACACTGCCTACTAGGTTAGGTTAGGTTACTATACTGAAATTTAGAACTGAATGTTAAGGTTTTTCATGTTATTTTGTGTGATTTGTAACTGGTTGCTATAATACTTTTTGTTTTTTCATATATTTCTCTTTCTTCAGGACTTACCTCACTTCTTCCTATTATATGTTGGTATGTTTCCCACTTCCCTGATAATTTCCTACTTTGCTGTCTACACTCTTCTAGAATTTTCTTTGCCGCCTTGTTTCAGCAATGTCAGTTCCCCCCAACTGCCCTCGACCAATCAAAAGCCTTATCATCCACGCTGACCTGGGTTTCCATACCCTCAGTTTACTGTCTTTCACACCAGTACAATGGCGGTTACATTGCCTTCTACTAACCTATAACTCGTGATAGTTTGCCTGTTACTAGTGAGAATTGTTTCTTAAATTCTCAAGAATTCAGTCATTATTATTTCGGTAATTACAGATAATTAATTAAATCGTGTCAAGATCACGGCCTGTTAAGAAAACAGTGTTTTTGCCCTCATTGTGGTAGTGAGTGCAGAATTGGTCTAAAGAAGGAAGCATTTAGGTGCGATAATTCGTATCCCTTTGCCCACAAAAAAGAAAAAGAAAAAGGTGCATTTTCTATGTTTCACTGTTCCGGAACACAGGGTTTTCCAAATCTTATTTAGATGTTGAAACTATTTTGACATTTTGCTTCATTTTTGTCTCAAATTGGTTTATTTGCTATGAGGTCTGAACTGCATGTCAATGGCATTGGTCCAGTTTTACCCAGGAAGTCCTTGTGAATTGTGTATCAAAAAAAAAAAAATAAATTGGGTGACCTTCAACAACTGTGGAGATGGATGAGGCCAAATTTGGCAGAAGGAAATATAACTTTGGAATAGTAATTGAAGGTCAGTGGGTATTTGGAGGGATTTGTAGAGAGACAAGAATTTTCAGTTGTGCCAGTCAAAGACCCTAATTCTAACTCATTGTTAAGTCTAATTAAAGGTTACATAGAGCCTGGCACAACAATTATTTCTGATTGTTGAAAGGCCTACAACTGCCTGTCAAGCGAAGGGTATATTCATTTAATAGTCAACCATTCAGTGAACTTTGTTGACCCCATATCTGGTGCTCATACAAACACCATTGAAAGAAGGTGACACAAACTCAGGGATAGTACCCCTCCGTACGGTCGAAAAAATGTAATTTTGTGGGGTGTTTGTTGGTAGCCTACTTCAAAATACATTTCAAAGAGCACACTACTAGGTTTCGCACACTCTTAAAGGTAGCCGCTGATTGATACCTTACAGATAGTTAAGATAAGACTGTATGTTTCATTGTCGTTGTATGAACCACATGGTTTATTACGTTTGAAATAGGTTTTATAAATGTAGAAGAACTTTGCACTAAAAGTTACCTTGGAAATTGATTTTTCCGATACTTGTAGTGTTGCTGATAGAGGAGGTGGTGTTTTTTTTGTTGTCGGCTTATTATCCTTTGCTCCCAGTCCTTCCCTCCTCGTGTTTCCCTCCCACACCTGACCCTCCCATGACCCACTATTCTAATTTTAGAATAGAATGGGGCTGTTGGTCTTTCCTCACTTTCCTGATGTATTCCTACCAATCCCCCTTCTAGTTCCTCCCTTTCCCTTACCCGATCCCTTCTCGAACATAATGCTCCCTATTGACTTGTGCATGTGCAAAACCATTTCATAACAAAAATGAAGGGTCGAGTTGTAATATTGATAATAGTTGCCTGGCAATAAACAACACCACCTCCTTCGTCAGCAGCACTGAAAGTATAGGAAAACTCAATTTCTAAGGTAATAGTTCTGTAGTTTTGCCATGCAATTTTTTGACTTGACAATATAGAAAATGGTGTATTTTATGATGCAGTACAAGTTAGATGACTTGAAAAAATTGCCTAAATAACGCAAGAAATTTACCGTCCTTCTTTCGTGCTTTTGCATTAATTCCTGAGGGGCTGGTACCAAACGTGGCAACCCGCAGAGCGTTTCTGCACAAAAACACAAACTAGAGACAGTATATTTCTCAAATGATCTTGCCAGTACTGCATCACATATATATACACACCATTTTCTATGCCGTACAGTCTGAAAATCCCATTAATAAACAATATCTCGTGCAAAGCTCTTCCTTAAAGTTTCCGTCAAGTTTTTGGAGATTTTGAGCAAAAACCAAACTTATGACCCCAGGTCTGCAGAGCAAAGATGGAACGGTAATACTTCAGAGTAGCTGGCACATGTTGTTCTTCCGTGCCCAATCTCACCTTGGGGCACCCAGGGGCTCACCCCACCAGTTCAGGTCAGAGTTCAGCACCCTAGGATAGGTTAGGTTGAGGGAAGGTCAGGCTAGGATGAACCACTGTTGAAATGTTGGACTTTCACTTAAGCAGGCTGCAACCAGGGGAAGTAAGTCTGAATACGGCAACATTTCTGTGCGTCGACTGGTTGGACTGCCTTCCTATGAACTCGGTGAGAATGCCGAGTGCCGATGGCATGTTGATGAGGAGGGTGAGGGAGGTAGAGTTGTGGGAGGCTGGTATGATTTTCAGTCTGTAATCTTGGGCAAGTTGGCCATTCAGATACAATTCAGTTATTACACATGTAGAAAGAATACAGGGAAGTCTAACGAACAGGTAATCTTGTGGTTTTTGTTTTTTGTTAGCTTACCCTTGTACATACACAATGTTCGTTGCACATACACACACCCAGACTCCCCTAAACATGTAAGGTATGACATGCTTACATTCAGAGATTCGTAAGACTGGAAAATACAGAAAATTTCAGAGAAATAAAAATTCAGCCACAAAATATAAATATTCTTAGGGTAATGCAGACCATCATTTTTCCCATAGGATTATTCCTCATCAAGAGTTTGCAGAGGAGCAAGAACTGGGCGAGGGATGTGGCATTGGAACAAAGTGGTAGATGGGGCATGTGGATGACCCCATAGCCATGAATTTGGGTCCATTTTGGGGTTTTTGGGGGGACCCTTAAGGAAACCTTGTGCCTACTCTTGTTGGAAGGATAGCCACTGTTGAAGTTTGATTTTGCTGGCCCTCGCAAAAGGGTATTCTCAATAGGGGGCTAGTGCCGTCAGTGCACCTCATGTGGTGAACTGTAGGCATTACAGGCAGTCCCCGGTTTACGACGGTTCCGGCTTACAACATTCTGAGTTTACGACAATTTTTCAGATATATTCATTAAAAAATCTAGACCGGTTTACAACGCTTGTTCCGAGTTTACGGTGCAGCCAGTTTACGACGCTTTTCAAATACATATACAGTGAACTTGTGTATTGGAGTGGGGAATGTGTCCCACACCCCCCCCGCGAATAGGTCAAATCCGCGAATGCTTACAACGCCACTCTAAAAACGCTTATACCTGTCTACCATGAAGGGTCAAACACCAAAGTATGCCTAAAAATACCAGCCTACATCAAATATACATTAAACTATTACCTTATTACTGTATTAATCTTTGAAATGATACTATTAATATAATTTCCAAGCCATCTTAAACATTTTATCATTACATTTATACGTACGTACTTTATGGCTTACAGCTGTAGGTGAAAATAATCCAGTCCCCCCTACGTATTCAGCCACACATTTTCTTTCATACAGTTATAAGCCGTTCTGTTTCTTTTCAGGGGGAACCATTGGTATTTATGTATACAGTATGAAATTCACAAAAAGAGAGAGACAAAAATTTAAAAAACGTATGCACATTTTAAAAAATTTAATACTACGTATATTTGTACCTGTCTACCATGAAAGGTCAACACCAAAGTACTGTATGCCTAAAAATACCAGCCTACATCAAATATACATTAAACTGTACCTTATTACTGTATTAATCTTTGAAATGATACTAATTGATATAATTTCCAAGTCATCTTAAACATTTCATCATTACATTTATACGTACATACTGTATGGCTTACAGCTGTAGGTGAAAATAAACCAGTCCCCTACTTATTCAGTCACACATTTTCTTTCATACAGTTATAAGCCGTCCCTTTTTTCTTTTCAGGGGAACATTGGTATTTATGGCCATATCGTAATTCAAAAAGAGAGACAAAAATTCTTTAAAAATTCATGCACATTTTAAAAAATTTCATACTGCTGTACTTATATATTAAGATTACTACATACGTAAATCACACGGGTACTCACCAGCGATGAATGTTGATTAAAGATGATGATGAATTAGCTGTGCAGTGCGATGAATAATGATGAAGATATGCCTGCACAGCAAAGCAGAGTTGTTACAACTCATCTGAGGGTGCCTCTTCACCTTCAGGAGGCACTTCTTCAGTTGATTTGGGAGGCACGACTTCAGGCGTTGGGGAGGCATTTCTTCAGGCGATTCGAGAGGCACTACTTCAGGCGACTGGGGAGGCACTTCTTCGGGTGATTTGGGAGGCTTTGGAGGGGCCTTCTTCGTCCATTTGATGAACATGTTGATAGGCAGCTGCTGTTGCTGCTTTTTCATGGTGGTGATGGTTTGATTATAGGGCTCCCATGCTGAATCAAGCATGTTTGAAAACTTTAAGGAGCGTTCCATAAAAGGATCCCATGTTGAAACATACTCCTGCAGATCCTGAATCATTCTCTTCATGTGGGACAGACGTTCCAAAGTCAGGCCGCTCTCCTCTTCCTCCTGCTTCTCCCCTGAACCTGGCGTATCTTCTTCCTCACTGGCAGACTTCGTCAGCTCTTCCAAATCCTGGTCCGTCAGGGGGTCAGAGTGAGCATCAATAAGGGTGCCAGTTTCATCCTCGGTGATGTCCTCGAAGCCTTCCCCACCTAGAATCCTCGCCAACTGGACAGCCTTATTAATGGCCAAATGTTGAATTTCTTCAGGAGAGAAGCCCCTGTAATCATGAACACACTCCGGCCACAACTTGTTCCAGCATGCGTTCAGGGTCTCCTTCTTCATGTCATTCAGTGATCGGCTGATGATGCTCAGACATGTGGCAATCGTGAATTTACGCCAATATTCTTTTAGTGTAAATTCACTGTCACTGTCCATTGCAGTTACAAGGTGCTGGAGGGAGTTCCCGGTATAGAGTGCCTTGAAGGCACAGATCACGCCCTGGTCCATAGGCTGGAGGAGAGAGGTGGTGTTGGGAGGGAGGAACTCAAACTGGACTCCCTCATAAGAAAGATCGAGAGGGTGGCCACCAGCATTATCCATAATCAGCAACACCTTGAACTCCATGGCCAAGTCGTTCAGGTATTGCCTAACTTGAGGGATGAAGCTCTGATGGAACCAGTACTCTGTGAGGACTTTGGTGATCCAGGCCTTAGGGTTATGCATCCAGAACACAGGAAGCAATGCCTTGTTCTTATTCTTGAGGGCCCTGGGGTTTGCAGCCTTGTAAATGAGGCCTGGTTTAAGCATGAAACCAGCTGCGTTCCCACACATGATGAGGGTAACCCTATCCTTCTGGGCCTTGAATCCGGAGGCTTTAGCTTGGTCCTTCATAAGGTATGTCCGGGAAGGCATCTTCTTCCAGAACAGGCCAGTCTCATCCATATTGAACACCTGTTCTGGATGGTAGCCCTTCTCCTCGATGATCTTCTTGAAGGCCTCCGGATATTTCGCGGCTGCTTCAGTGTCTGCAGATGCAGCTTCCCCATGCAGAGTAACAGACTTTAGGTTGAACCGCTTTTGAAATCGGTGGAACCACCCCTTGCTGGCCTGGAAACCTTGAGGCGCTGATGATGGTCCTGCTTGGGGTTCTTCCCCCTCTTCTTCTTCTGCTGGTTCATCAAAGCCTAGAAATTCCAATTCGCCTTCTTCAACGCCTTCCTCTCTGCCTGTACTACTGTCGTCATTTTCCTTAGCAGTTGATAACTGCTGGTGGAGTTGTCGTGCTTTCGCCGAATGATGTTGGAGTCGAGGGGCACGTTTTTCTTCCGGCAGTCCTTTATCCAGATTGCCAGAGCAGATTCCATTTTCACGATTGTTTTATCCCGCACTGTTGCAACTGTCTTTGCACTACCGAAGTAGCTCATACTCACAGACTTGCGTATCTCCGCCTCTTTCTTCTTGATATATCTCACTGTGCTCTCATTAACACTGAAATGGCAACCAACCGGTGGCAAAACTTTTGCCCTCCTTTAACATGTCAAGAAGTTTCACCTTCTCCTCGAGTTTCATAACAGACTTCTTTCTTTTAGACTCTTTGCCAGAAGGCTTTGAAGGAGCAGGGCGTATTTTAGGAGGCATTTTTTAGGGCGAATACTGCTGATGCACAAAGATAAAAAATCAAACGGACAGACGACAGACGGTTTCACACGGTAAGATGCTGCGAACTATACACACAATCTGAAGATGATGCCGTCGAGCGTCCTCCCAGAATTCCGTGTTCACGAGTTGGTTGTGAATGTTCAGCCAATCAGCGCCAAGGAAAATGAATGGTGCTTCTGGATTGGCTGCTTTGCAGATGACAGCCAATAGTGTGTCGAGTATCACTGATCCTGGGTACACAGCGTCCAGCATCGCGATTTCTTTGTATTTGCAGAGAGGTGGCTTGGGTGAAGCACTTTTAAGAAAAACAAATATATATTATTAAAATTTTGCTGTGTTTACGTTAATATATTACAGTACTGTAATATTTGAAAATTAGTAAATCATTTTTAACTTACAAAATGTACTTACAGCAGTCATTACAGTAATATATACTTTACATACATGAAAATGCTACGTGGGCGCAGATGTAAACATACGTGCCCTGCAGTATTCCTGTTGTCTTACGTATTTTAGATATGCTCTACGTACTACCCGTAGTAGTATTTTACTATACTATGTATCATCCTAAAACACTTTTTGTATGTAATATTTAAAAATCATCTTACAACAAAACATTTTATAAAATGTATCAGTACTGTATTGAGAAGATCCGTGTTAGTATATGTACACGCAACCAATAGCACCATGCGTATACCATAGCGGGAAATTTCGGCAAATGACCCAATACAGTATAACCCGTTTTATTGCTACTGTATCTCACGTTTGTGTGTTTTGCATGTACAGTACTTTGGCCTAAAAATATTTTTTTAAATCGTGCATTAAGATGTCCTCTGAATGCTCTGCTTCTTCTAAGACCTCTGGCCAATAGCCTACAATTACTGTAATGACTGATGAGAAGAAAGTACTGTTGACATGATTGTTTTGTTAAGAGAGGGCAAAAGTCATGGAGAAGTAGCAGCCCATTACAGCATGACATTAATTGCAGTCGCCCGCATTGAGCATGAACAAGGTAAAATACTCATGCAGCCCTACTGTACCACCTTCGTTGCCATGTTCAAATACCTTAACATGACAGCGCCTCCCGTCATTCATCGTACTGCACAACTAATTCATCATCATCATCATCATCTACAGCATACTGAAATCAACATTCATCACCAGTTACTACCCGTATGATTTAACTTTACAGTACAGTACAGTACTGTATTATTTATTATTATTAAGGTACCCAGTGTAGTATTACATAATATTATTATTTAATTTCTATTACTCTTATATGTACAGTACTGTAGTACAGTAGTATTATTGATTTACATGATTATTTAATGTTATTATACAATAAATATGAAAATACAGAATACTATTGCTATACGAAAAAGACAAAAAAAATCTGCATCCACGAATATGGAGTTTCCCGCGAATGTTTTTATAGATATGTTCCGTGGAAAAACCCGCAAATGCGTGAGTTTCCTGCAAAAATTTTTTAGATAGGTTCCATAGAAAAACCCGCGAGTGGGTGAGTCCGCGAACCTTGAGAATGCGAATGCGGGGGGTTCACTGTATTTATAAAAAAAATCCATTTCTGGTTTAACAGCATTCATCAAAAATCAGTTTCTGGTTACAATTATTAAAACACATTCCAAGGTTACGACGTTTTTTCAGCGCGTTTTACGCCGCTTTGTAAGCGGAAATAATTTTCTGAGCGTAGCTGCACTTTGTATTTACTGTACTGTAACTGCATTGGTAGTTGACCGGACAACGACCTTCCTGGGTCCATCATGCAGGCGCGCGTAACAATACCAAACAATCCTTCCCATACTCACGTGTTTGCCTCCGCGGAGCTAGGTACGTTGCCTCGTTGTTGCTTTTCTTTAGCTGCAGTTTTTTCATGAATTGTGCCTTCACTATGGCTCCAAAATGGCAGAATTCATCATCTGATACTAGTGCATCCAAGAAGCCGAGGGAAAGCATCACCATGGAAGTCAAGTACGACGTAATTAAGCAAGAAGCTGCACCAATGAAGGCAACGGTTATTAATGTGAAGCAACATAGCCAGAACATAGTGGAGATGGAAAAGTTATTGTTGATCTGACTGGAAGACCAGAACCAACGACGTGTTCCAGTGAGCCTGAGTGTGATTCAAGAAAAGGCTAGGGAACTGCAAGCGGCAGTGGAGAAGAAAAGTGGGGAAGGCAGTGCTAGTGAAGAATTTCCTGCCAGTAGAGGTTGGTTTAACCGCTTCAAGGCTCGTGCAAATTTGCACAATGTGAAGTTGCAAGGTGAAGCTGCTAGCGCTGATAGCGTAGCAGCAGAAAGTTTCCCTGTGGTTTGGCCAAGATAATTAGGGAAGGTGGTTACACTGCTGACCAGGTATTTAATGTAGATGAGACAGGGTTATTTTGGAAAAGAATGCCAAATTGTACATACATTTCCAAGGAGGAGAGGTCAGCACCAGGCCATAAAGCTGGTAAGGAGAGGCTGACTTTACTCTTTGGGGCCAATGCTAGTGGCGATTTGAACCTTAAGCCCTTGCTAGTGTACTTGGCAGAAAATCCCAGGGCTTTTAAGGGCATTTTCAAGAGTCAACTCCCCGTCATTTGGAAGTCGAACAAGAAAGCTTGGGTTACCTTGATGGTCTTCAAGGACTGGTTCAATGACCACTTTGTGCCAGCAGTGGAAAGGTATTGTGCCTCAAAGGGTCTGCCTTTTAAGGTCCTGCTTGTCCTAGACAGTACCCCTGGTCACCCGGCTAATCTCAGTAACATGCACCCCAAAGTGAAGGTGGTGTATCTACCACCAAATACTACATCCCTCATACAGCCAATGGACCAGGGAGTCATTGCTAACTTCAAGGCATACTACCTGAGGAGGACAATACGCTCTGCTTTACGGGCCGTTGAAGGTAACAAGGAGTTGACTCTGAAAGAATTTTGGAAGGGCTACAACATTGCAGATGCTGTGAAGAACATCGCACGTGCTTGGGACGAAATAAAAGTGACTATTCTGAATGGTGCCTGGAAGAAACTGTGTCTGCAGTTTGTGAATAGTTTTGAGGGGTTTGAGCAGACAGAAGATGTTGAGACTGTGACAAGGAAAATTGTTGGGCTAAGCAAGAGGCTGAAATTGGACTTGGAAGCTGAGGATGTCACTGAGCTGCTGGCATCCCACGGAGGTGAATTGTCATCAGAGGACCTCATTGAGCTGGAGAAGCAGATGATCGAGGAGGAGGAAGAGGCACCACAACCAAAGGTCAGCTTGACAGAGGGTTTTGCTTACCGGGAGAAATGTTTGGCAGCATTTGAGGATGAGGACCCTAACATTGCCAGGTTTGAGAGGATTCGCAGAGGGATGTTGGATCTTACTACGTTCTACAAGGAGACGCTGAAGGAGAAGCAGCTGAAGAAGAAAGTGCAGTCTAGGCTAGACTCTTTCTTCAAGAAGTCTCCAGCACCACCTGCCACTCCTAGTCTAGGTAAGGAATTCTCAACTTTATTTTTGTTAACTGCTGTAATATAAATTGTTATAAATTGTAATAAAATTTATAAAAATGTTACTGCAATTTATATTTACATACTGTAGATACACAGCATAACCCAATAAATACTGTTTTCAACTTCTGGTAGTTACACAACAGCTGGTTCGTTCCCCTATATACAGTACTTGCTAATAAATTGACCTTTAAGGTATGGTAGATTTAACCCTTGGCAGTTCCTTGTCAATAGGGTTGCCTTAGTTGAGGTAATCCTGCTGTTACAGCCATCCTTTGTATTCATAGGAATAGGCTAGGTAGCCTCATTCCTTTGACTTCTGCAACTTGGTCTTTGCGATTTTCGACTGCTGCGGACGAGGTGAGTTTCAGCAGTGGTGGAAGGAGGTAGAGATATTCTCCTTTCCTTCATTGTCTTCACCTATGTTGTGCTTTGCAACCTCACCTCTGCGAGTTGAGAAGGCTTATTAAGCTTCTTTTCGTGTGCCTTTGCCTTTAGGATTGGCAGGGAGACTCGATCACCATTGGCAATTGATTTCCTGGGCAGGGCTGGCACTGAGTGCCTTTCCCTTAGACTCGAGGTTCTCTTCATCTTGTCACGGTAAGCTTTTGAGCTTGCTTTGAGTTGAATTCCCTTCTCTCTGAGAGAAGTAGTGCATCGATCCTTCGTGCAGCTTGTTTATTGCTCATTTTCCCCGATGACTGACCGGGATAATTGGTGGCAACAAGTTTGGAGTTCTCTTCCTGCTTTTCTATGGTCGGATGACATAGAAACAGTTAGTAATCACTTCTCTTCTCAACGCAGTCTTTCGGGATCGCACTGAGAAGGTTTTTGCATGACTTGTTCTCACAGACCCTTGGCTTTCATTACCAGGCCTACAGGTCAGGTTAGGTTTGCTGATGATCCATGAGTGTTCTCCCTCTCTTCCCTTGGTCGGGCAACCGGGGTGAAAGGGAAACACTTATGCTCCTCCCCAACAGTCTTTCGGGATCGCATGGGGAAGGGTTTGCGCAGCCTGTTCGCACTGCTCAGTCATTCCTGAATTCTTGGTTTTTAATTGAGTTTTTGGGGAGCCATGAGCTACTGTTCTTGGTTCTCCCATGGCTAGTGATCGGGTAAGACTTCAACCTGTCTGTCCCTGGCTCTTCGTGCCTGTTAGAAAAGGGTTAGCACGACCTCGGCGTGCGGCTCAGACACTGTCGATGGCTCCGATCTCTGGACTGGGTTGTTCAGTAGTGAAGGGTTTTGTGCAAGTTCCCCACCTCTTCCGGCAAGGGATGAGAAGGACAGATAATTATGGTAAGCAAGCTCATTGATTTTATTTACCTGTTATATTGTCTCCAACACTTCAGTTTGGTTCATGCAGCCTGATTAAGTAATGGAGTACAAACCCTTTACTGAATGGTCCAGAAGTCTAGCATCTGCTACATCCCACATGCGCAGTATGCTAGAAGTGCCGGGTTCCTTTCCCTGCTCCTGACGGAGCGGGAAGGTAACCAACCCCAGGTTGGATGAACCTACCAGTTGGTTCAGAGATCTGCCTAGACTCCTCCCACCAGTGGGTAAGCCTCCTATGTAAAGAATGAAGGTTTTTATTATGAAGGAATGAAAAGGAAATTTTAAAAGTCATTTGTATTTTTCCTAACATACAAACCTGATGGTTTTACATTTATGGCCCACCTCAGCCACCCCCACTCTGCTACCTGGGCCGGAAGGCAAAGTGGAGTGCAGACCGACAGGTGGGTGGATGGGGCTTCCCCCGCCTGTTGGTAGTCGACTACCAGTTTGAATGACCGTTCCAGCTTGGGTCACAAGCTAAAATCCCTATGTAAAGAACTTCAGGTTTGTATGTTAGGAGAGATACAGGTTACTTTTAAAATGTGCTATTTTTAAAAGAAAAATATCCACGATGAAATATATGGAAGCTCAGATTTCTGACCCTGGATTTCTGATAACTCTTCCCAAGGGAACTGTGATCTGTAACTTACTAACGAGCGTACCACATGAAAACGTGATACGGTGGGAGTAAAAAGGCTAAAGTTTTCAAGGTCACTTAAGATTTGTAATGAGGCAGGTAATCTCTTTAGTAACTACAATTGACAGGACTGTTACTGAGCCTTTTGTCAAAAGAATACCACAAGAAATCACTCTTAAAAGGTTATCGAAGAAATCATAATACTTTAACCAAGAAAAATGATAATGGTGAAGATGTACCCTGAGGGATATACGCAAGGATTTGGAATGAAAAACCATTTGTAAGCAAACGATTATTAAGTGGACGTCATTATTTCAGTGAGCACTTGAGGCGTGCAGAGTCACTTAACACCCACGATACAGGTTTCATGACAGCAAGATTATGCCCATCAGAGAGGAGAGGAGTCTTGTGAGACAGGACAGAATGAGCGAAACTGTTCCAATAGACTGTTGGTTTACAGACTCTTGTGTGTGGACAACGGGTTGTCTGGAAGACTTGGGAATGAGAGTCTGTGGAAATCATAACCTCATTATTGGCTCAATATGATTGATGGGTTTGCTATGAACAATAAATTAAAAGCTCCAGTTTTATGTAAATTTTTCTAATAATCTTTTACTTTCTCGTATTCCAGACTTTCCATGCTGAAACAAGAAGTCATCGGTTTATGTTGTCAAGGTTTTGGAAATGAATGGGCGTCCAGCAATGAATGTAAGTGCAAGTTCCTGTGAGGTGTTGAATAAGTTCCTAAAATAGTCAATAAAATATTTTAGATATCAGATTTGTGTATTGGTGAAAGGAGGAAAGGGAGAAAATAAAATAAGAAAGAAATAAGAGTGATAGAAGCAGTGAATAACCATTGAAGAAAGTGAAAAAGTAGGTGATCCCATGCATAAAAAAGGACGTTGAAGGACCAGAGGCTAAAATGAGCATCTTGGGATATCAGCTGAAGAGCGAGACAGAGGACGCAGTGTCCCTGTCTCTGGTCAAGAGTGAAAATGGAGGTTTAGTGGGCAGTGATGCCCCAGCCAGCTGTACCTCTATCCCTTTGGATCCAGTGATGGAAATCAAGACGGAAGTGAAGATGGAAGTGGAGGTGTGTTATGAGTCTGATGGTGACACGAAGTATCACTGTGAGGATGATGAAGGCGATTCGTTGCCTGTCAGAAAGGAAGTCGACAAGGGGAAGACCTTATCGACCCACATGGAGATCCACAGCGGGGAGAGGGCCTTCACCTGCAATGACTGTGGGAAGTCGTTCTCCCAGAAATCAAGTCTCAAGACCCACATGGTGAGCCACACAGGGGAGAGGGCCTTCGCCTGCAATGACTGTGGGAAGTCATTCTCCCTGAAATCAAATCTCAAGACCCACATGGTGAGCCACACAGGGGAGAGGCCCTTCGTGTGCAAGGATTGTGGGAAGTCGTTCTCCCTGAAATCACATCTGAAGACCCACATGGTGATCCACACAGGGAAGAGGGCATTTGCCTGCAATGACTGTGGGAAGTCGTTCTCCTTGAAATCAAGTCTCAAGACCCACATGGTGAGCCACACTGGGGAGAGGGCCTTCACCTGCAATGACTGTGGGAAGTCGTTCTCCCACAAATCGAGTCTCAAGACCCACATGGTGAGCCACTCAGGGGAGAAGCCCTTTATGTGCAAGGACTGTGGGAAGTCATTCTCCCTGAAATCACATCTGAAGACCCACATGGTGATCCACACAGGGGAGAGGGCCTTCGCCTGCAATGACTGTGGGAAGTCGTTCTCCCACACATCGAGTCTCAAGGCCCACATGGTGAGCCACACAGGAGAGAGGGCCTTTACCTGCAATGACTGTGGGAAGTTGTTCTCCCACAAATCGAGTCTCAAGAAACACATGGCGATCCACACGGGGAAGAAGCCCTTTGTGTGCAAGGACTGTGGGAAATCGTTCTCCCACAAATCAAGTCTCAAGATCCACATGGCATTCCACACAGGGGAGAGGGCCTTCGCCTGCAATGACTGTGGAAAGTCGTTCTCCCAGAAATCGAGTCTCAAGACCCACATGGTGATCCACACGGGGGAGAGGCCCTTCGTGTGTAAGGACTGTGGGAAATCGTTCTCCCACAAATTGAATCTCAAGACCCACATGGTGAGCCATACAGGGGAGAGGGCCTTCGCCTGCAATGACTGTGGGAAGTCGTTCTCCCTGAAATCACATATGAAGACCCACATGGCGATCCACACAGGGGAGAGGCCTTTTGTGTGCAATGACTGTGGGAGGTCGTTCTCCCACAAATCAAATCTCAAGAGACACATGAGGATCCATCTTGTGGAGAAGCCATTTGCTTGCTAAGTGGGGAAAATTTTTTCCTGGAGGAATAGCCTGGAACGACATTTCCAGATCCAGGAAGGAAAGACTCGATCGGCACATGACGATGCTTTAAAGTCACCTATTGATTGCGAGCTGTCTCCCAGTGATTCATTGACCTGAGTCACTGATACTGACTGTACGATTCATTTTTCTTGTTTTGTGAATCACATTATGAACTTGACCACCATAGGCTAATTAGTTATGTAGTTACGGAATTTACAATTTAATAAATTGTTTTTCTAGCAATGCTTGTATTTAAGTACCTTCCAATATGAAGATTGACCTAGAGTCTCTGAAGCCACCCTTAAAATCTGGTTCGTATCTATCCACAACTTCTCTCTCGGGATGAGGTATGATAAAGAATTCACTAAGGGGGACGTGAAGCAGAATTTGATGATGAAGGGAATGATAGCAGCTGCCCTGGACTTTGTCGTATCCAAGGGACGGTTTGTGTTTGATTGCCAAGCCAGCGAAAGAAAACGGGAACTAGAGCAGTTTTAACGACTGTCGTTGGACTGATTCAGACATCCAGCAACTCTGACAGCAAGGAATATATCAATATACATTAATGTAGATGAATATATATGTGTATGCATAATACTGTATATATAGATGAATTAAATATAGACATGCAAAAGAAGTATGTGGTATGATGATGCCTAGCAATAAAAAAGCTAAAAGCTACAATAATGTGTATTTTTGCAACAGATGGATTGAAGACCTTGGGAGAAATAGCATCAGAATTTGGTCTAAACAGAAACACTGATTTTCAAGGACTGGAAGTACATACAACATAAATGACGACGCAGAGCGTGTGCAATGTATTGTGGGAATAAACAAGTAAAAAATGCAGCAAAGTTTCTTCGGTGCAATTGAGATTTCTGTACAGCATATAATGCTGTACGAAACTCACAGCTGCGGCCCATGAAACTCTCAGCCATGGCCCAGTGGTGGCCTATGTTGTTGGCACCTACAGCATTGCCAGATGCATGATTGTGGCTAACCTTAACCTTAAATCAAATAAAAACTACTGAGGAGGCTAGAGGGCTGCAATTTCTAAGATCTGAGGGCAGACAGAAAAAGTGCGGACAGACTGACAAAGCCGTCACCACAGTTTCCTTTTACAGAAAATTAAATTGTAAAAATGAGTGACTCAAAAGACGGAGTTGCTTAGAAAATATTTAATTAGATATAGAAACAATAATTAAAAAAGCAAAAGAAATGAGAGAGTACTTGAAGGATTTAGACTTCAGCTTTTCCAGCAAAACTCAATAATCAGTTATAGAAGAGGAAATAGAAGAAATGATAAGACATAAAAGAAATCAAATAAAACAAAAGCAGAGGAAGGAGGAATAAGTGGAAAGTGTGACGAAAAATATGTATGAGAAGACTCCGTATGGGGGTAGTGCAGTCAGTGCACCTCGTGCGGTGCACTGTAGGCTTTCTTAAGTTTCTTTGCGGCTCGCCTTCCTTAGGCCCCTAGCTGCTATAACCCCTTTCGCTCCTTTGACTGTACCTCCATTCATATTCTCTCTCTTCCATCTTACTTTCCTTCTTTTCTTATCAATTATTTCATAGTGCTTCAACTGCTTTGAGGTTCTACCCTTTCAACCCTTTTTGCTCTCAGTTTCTATTTCAGCGTTGAATGACCTCATAGGTACCAGTGCTTGGCCTTTGGCCTCAATTCTATATTCTAATCTAATAAGTAAGAGAAGAAACTCGCCATAACTGCGCCAAACAGCAAGATCTCCCTAGAACGCTTTAGATTTAAATGACAGAAGAAGAAGAAGAAGAGTACTGAGGAAGGGAACTAAATATTCAGAAAAGAGGTAACTGGAAATCTGAAGCATTTACTAACCTATAAAAAATACAGAAACATCTGTACTGGACTGAAAATACTAGTGTGGCGAAAAAATTGATTGTATGGACAAAGTGGACTGTATGCTTAATGTTGTTACTTGGTCAAAAAACTGCTAAAAGCCTTACGTAACAACACCTCGCTCCCTTTGTGGCTTCTAAATTATGGGGAGATATCTCTCAACCCAATTCATTACTAACGAGGATAACACACTTAATATCATCACTGATTAGTACCACAATTAAGTACTGTTGCTTACTGAGCAGTCCCTATAGACATGAACTCAGATCATAAGTTGCTAAAGAGATACGACGAAAGGTACGCCATCTCTCTCTCTCTCAAAATCTTGCAGTACTCACGGGTTGATTTTCAGACCTTAGAGGACCGCTACATGTTACCTCGTTTCTATAAGTTACTTGCGTAACCTTAAAGTATGAACACAATACAAGTTTATCAGATCAAATTATATTTACCATTCTTAAAAACTGAAACACAGGAAAATGAAATAAAATGAATTTAAAGTTAAACTAATTTAATAACTAAAGGTTAAACATATCAAAGAGTAATTACATAAGAGACAAATAAAATGAATTACTCAAAAGGGAATTATAACTCAATGGCACTCAAATGAACCAAGTTACAACAAAGTTCAAGGGATAAGGGCAATCACCCTTTCTAAGTCCACACACACACACACACATCACTACACAACACTAGATATCAGGTCTAATCAAAAGTTGAGCAAAGAAGCTGTATGTTCCGTCCTGCATTCGGGTTAAATGTAGTGAATTAATTGGTGGTGTGTGACAATACAATTTTGGGCAACGTCACACCCATGCAGTGTACACACATATTCATACGCGATCAGAGGGCGGACAACTCGACCTCGGTTAAAGGCTTCTCTGGCGAGAGGTACAAACAAGATCTAATAACACCAACTATTACTATACGTGGTTCAATGCATCCACTAAGAGTTATTTCAAACATAAGAACGAGTTATTATAACTAAAACAGTACTCTAGACTACATGCTAGAATCATAATAAAAATCAGGCAAAATAATGTAAGAGTGTCATTCTCGAATTAGATGTGGTTCTTTCACCCTTATTACGATAAGCAATAGAGATGTAAATATTTCTACAAAATACATAAGCATGCGCATTATTATATTTGGATTTCACATGAATACAAATACTGCACAGTAACCTAGTTCTTGTCCGTCGATTACCTGACAGACGGCAATTCACAACGAAAACTCGAATCAATAATTTTTTTTTATGAGACAGACGATCCTAACAACTCTACAGTAAGAAGAGATAAATTGCATGAAAACAAGTGAATAAACAAAAACATCATAAAAAATGGTTGTGAGAAGAATTTCTCACAACTAGTGCCTAAATCTCACATTCAATAGATATTTATAGATGTTAAGTAGAAAGTAGGAAATTATCTATTGAAGAATATGATATAATAGAGAAATAGTCTGAATTAATCCCAGCCAAAGGAAAAAACAGAGCTTCAAAGAGAATTCTGCAGCCATATCAGGAAGATAAGAATGAAGAAATAACTAAAATCTCACATTCAATAGATATTGATAGATAGTAAATAGAAAATATGAAAGAATCTATTGAAAAAATATGACATGTTAAAGAAAACAGGCTTAAATAAGCCATTGATAGGAGAAAGAGAGCCGAGAAGAAAATCCGCTACATAGAGGAGTCCCTGAATTACAGTACTACTACAAAAACATAAACAATCCAGTCATTCCAGCGTCGCTTCTTCATTCGCCAAGTACAAATAACTTGAGACCCCTTTATTGTTTCATCATTTTTTATTTGATTTTATTTAATTTTCGTGATTTTTATAAAAGGAGATACAAAACTGAAGGTCAATTTGGTAAATGTTTACAAAAGTTCCAACTCCATTTTTGTAAAGTAATTATGTATTTTCATATCTGTTTTAAAGTGTTCTGAATGGTTATGATAGTAACACATCAGGGAAATGAGTTGTTTTTGAGTTACTAGCCTATACACCCCTACTACATCCAGCAAGGTTGGGGACCCTTTGGGAATGGGGGTTATGGGTGGGGTAAATCATCATCGACACAAAACAGCATATGAATTAATGAATAAAATGAGGCAAATCATAGCATACTTAGCAAGCCATAGTCAGGCAACGTAGGCTAGTGTAATGTAGCCTAACATCCCTTAACCGCAAATAAATTGGCAGAATAAAAGTAGAACGCGCCTTATCCGCATTTATAAAGATTCTTGGCGAGTTCGTATATACTGGCAAGAGGTAATGTTGCGCTGCGCGCGCTAGCCACAGGGGTTACAGGAGGTAAACCATGTTACAATATTATTTTAAAAACAATTATAAATTTACCTTAATTGGTTGGACACAAATGTTTTGATGGTTTATATCCAGAACAAGATGGTTGTGGCTCATCTACAGTGTCATCGTCGTCGTTGTCATCAGAAATTGATTCCCTAGGTGGTGATGGTGGCCGAGTGTCACTTAACGGTGGATATAATTCAGCAGCTTCAAGTAAAAATTGGTGTAAAACTGAGTCTTGGTAGTGCTTAATAAATAAACACCTAGCAAGATATTGTTTTAAATACCCTTTTTTAACCCTTAAACACCGAGCCTCCATTTACAAAGGTGTCTGCCGTATGCCGGCGGGGTTTGAGAGTTAGCGCCGAAGCGGAAAGAAAGTTTTTTTCAAAAACTCACAGCACGCTTAGTTTTTAAGATTAAGAGTTCATTTTTGGCTCCTATTTTTCTCATTACCTTTAGTTTAGTATGCAACCATCAGAAATGAAAAAAAATATCATCATATATAAATATTGGAATATATGACAGCGTGAAAAAAAATTTCATATATAATTGTATACAAATCGCGCTGTGAGCAAAGCAGTTAAAGCTAATGAATTATATTTTTTGTTGTATTGTACACTCGGCAAGGAAAGTGAGGATACAGTTTTTTTAATCTTCGGACATATATTGCTAATTAATGCGACATCTGGCAACTTTAGAAGGGGGAGGAGCTTCAGTCTTAATGTGTTTGCTTTTTGCTTGACCTCCTATAACTTTCAATTATATTCTACGGTTCTGAAATCATTGATACTTAAATGCAGTAGTAAGCTTTACAGTATTCGTTCAAGTTGTAATTTGCAGTAACAGTTCTGAGCAAAATAAACATTTTTCGACATAACCTACCAACTAACCTTACACAAATGAATTTATGACACCACAATGAACGGAATGCTTGCGTAATCGGAAACACAATCTTCCATAATGAAATCAAGAGTTAAATTTGAGCAATGTCCAACAAAAAACATGGGGAACAATAAAGGAACGAATGCAATGTTATGATGAGAGAGAGAGAGAGAGAGAGAGAGAGAGAGATTTGCTGTTGTGTAAGCCTAGGCATATATGTAGAGCTACTCATTTCATTATTTTTTTTTTTGATTTAGAGATTGAGCGATACTATACTTGTATAGTATGTTTTAACAATGGAGAGAGAGAGAGTTGGTGTTGTGTTAGCCTAGGCCTATATGTAGAGCTACTCCTTATTTTTTTCTTTTAGAGAGTGAGCGATACTATATTTGTATAGTATGTCTTAGCAATGGAGAGAGAGAGAGAAACTATGGCAACGTCAAGAAACATCCAGTTACTTGTGTTTTCCCGCTACTCCGCATATCATAGAGAACGCTCTTGCGGATTTAAATAGATTTGGTCAACCTACCCTAGGTGTCACATCATTTACTGCCATTAATTCCAGCTGACCTTTAACACCGTGAAATATAAATATGAATGTGTAAAAATTAAATAAATTATCATTACCTCGTATGATGATGCAATAATAAGCCTGTTAATAACGGAAAACAAGTAAATATTGCCGTTCTGATAAACAGTACTAGACCGAGATATCCATACACTATCTTTCACATCTCTATGAATGAAGTCATCTGAGAAATTCTGATTACTTCGGCCATCCATGGTGGTTTTAAGTATCTGAACGTTTTTGTTTTGCAGATTTAATATATATGATATAATTTGCATTGTATTTTCATATTCTAGAGTAAATTTACTGAGATTATGTGTTTTCTGCAAGAAAAAAATTAAAATTTGATGAACGAAATCTAATGAAAACTGTATCCTCACTTTTCTTGCAGAGTGTACACTAAATTGCGATGGTTTTGGTATATAACAAATTGTAAAACGACCAAAGCAACACAGAGAAAATATTAACACAAAATGATGCATGAATTCGTAACGCGCGGATGTAAAAAAAGTTTTTTTCAAAAATTCACCATAAATCGAAATATTGTGCTAGAGACTTCTTGTTTGTTGCAAAATGAAGGTAAATGATTGACTATTACTAGAATGTAAGAGTTTTGGCTTACAATGGGAGTTTTCGACCATTTCGGTCGAGTTAAAGTTGACCAAAGGTCGAATTTTTTCTATATCGTGATTTATATGAAAATATTTAAAAACTGATAAAAGCTACAACCATAAGTTATTTTTTGTTGTATTCTACATGAAATTGCGCACATTTTCACGTATAAAACTTTATGTAACGGCTAATAGAAAACGGTGCAAAAATTACGACAAAGTGACTAAAGAAATTCTGAGATTTTCAGCAGAGTTAGCGTGAGCGGACGTAAGGAAAAAGTTTTTTCAAAAATTCACCATAAATCGAAATATTGTGCTAGAGACTTCCAATTTGTTGCAAAATGAAGGTAAATAATTGAATATTACTAGAATGTAAGAGTTTTAGCTTACAATTGCATTTTTCGACCATTTCGGTCGAGTCAAAGTTGACCAAAGGTTGAAATTTTGGCACTTTCCGTGATTTATATGAAAATATTTCAAAACTGATAAAAGCTATGATAAAAGCTACAACCATGAGTTATTTTTTGTTGTATTCTACATGAAATTGCGCACATTTTCATATGTAAAACTTTATGTAACGGCTAATAGAAAACGGTGCAAAAATTACGACAAAGTGACTAAAGAATTTCTGAGATTTTCAGCAGAGTTAGCGCGCAGACGTAAGGAAAGTTTTTTTCAAAAATTCACCATAAATCGAAATATTGTGCTAGAGAGTTCTCGTTTGTCGCAAAATGAAAGTAAATGATTGAATATTACTACAATGTAAGAGTTTTAGCTTACAATTGCATTTTTCGACCATTTCGGTCGAGTCAAAGTTGACCGAAGGTTGAAATTTTGGCACTAATCGCGATTTATATGAAAATATGTCAAAATTTATAGAAGCTACAACCATGAGTTATTTTTTGTTGTATTCTACATGAAATTGCGCACATTTTCATATGTAAAACTTTATGTAACGGCTAATAGAAAACGGTTCAAAAATTACGACAAAGTGACTAAAGAATTTCTGAGATTTTCAGCAGAGTTAGCTGATGCTTTCTTTTGGGAGAAGAAATTAGCGCATGCGCAGGTGGGTCACGCTTGTAAACAAAACAACAGCATGATCCGTGAACTCCCTGAATCCCTCAAGGCGCATGATTTAAAATTTTTCGCAAACGAGGCCTGGAAGTATTTTTCCGCGAATATTTAAAAAACTTTTTGTAGTCAATGTATTTTACGTCCATTCGGCACCCGACAGACAACTTTTGTCAATGTAAAATACGTCCAGCCGGCGTTAAAGGGTTAATAGCAGGCCTTCTAATCCACTCCTTAATATCTTGCCGCAATCGTTCAATATTTTCTGTGTGAATGTTAGGATTATTGGGATCAACAAAATTTTCTGTGTGGTGAACTTGAAAATGAGTGTATCCACTCTCACTGATTTTACTATAACCACGCCACGAATCGCTATAAATAATAGAGGCTGGTTTAATATAACGATTAATTAAAGGAATTAAAGTTTCACCTTTGCGATTGTCAACACCAGGATCAATTAATGCCTCAACAAAGAATTTTTTTGATGTTCTCTCAATACCACCAAACAACCAATGCTGGGTAAGAGGGCGACCTTTATGGTATTTGCTATGAGTAATTAGAGTTTCATCAATTTCCACTTCAACATCAACACCACCGATGGGCTCCTAATTATTGTGCCAAAACTGAGTCACCTCACTACAAAAACTTCTCCAATCAACACTGGTCTTTGATGAAATATTCAAATACTTAACAATGGGGCAATGTTTCCAAAATTTACTCAAAAACCGGCAAAGAAAAATCAGCAATTTCCATACCGGCAATTTAACTTTACCTAAAAATGTCCGTTTCTGGTTACTTAGAGTAAAATAACAATATTTTCTCTTTTTATGTCTTTTGTCTGAAACATAACTGGTACAGCGCCAAACGTTTTTATCCTTTCTAAATTTACACGGTTTATTACACTTCAAACACTGTACTGCTGCAGGTAACGCTCCAAGTTGTTTTTAAAAAAATCAATGGATCGTGTTTCATTTTCAAAGAAATCGTGAATTAAGCGAAAATAATAAAAATTACAAGACGAACACAGACTGGACATAGCTTCGCTCTATGACAGACTTGAACCAAATGACAAGCGAAAATGTCTGACACCTGTAAGATTTTCACCAGGTCACGTGACTCCTAGACATAACACGTAACTACCCACAATGCAATTTTAAGGGGGGGGGGAAATTCACATCAGAACCACAGTGCAGTTCTAAACAAAAACAAACTCACATCTGAGCACAAACTGTGCCCATGTTAAAGTAAACAAAACAGAAATTTTTTGAGGATGGGGATTATATAAACACATTCATATCTCGGATGTGGTGAATTTCCCGAAAAAGTCTTCAGAGACAAAGTTTAATTATTTTTTATGCAAAATGCATCAACAATACTATAATTATTATAGAATGAGGTGGAACTATTGTAAAATAATACCGTCGATTTTTATATTCCTTTTATTATTATTTTCTTCTTCTTGTCCCAAAGTGCACGTGACCGAGACTCTATAGCGATTATTATTTATATTAAATCATTTAGATAACTCATAACCATATTAATGTATATATATAGATCATTTAGAAGCTGTTCCGTGTCCATCTGGGCGTTTCTAGACCTTTCCTGGCCGAAAACGAGAAGACCCGGGCCATGTACTTCAGCATTTCGGGTGAGGTCAGCAGTGCCCCTCTCTCTCTCTCTCTCTCTCTCTCTCTCTCTCTCTCTCTCTCTCTCTCTCTCTCTCTTTCTCTTCAAGTTTAATGTGGCTGCATGATGAATTATGGCGGTTTGGACTTCCTACTGCCCCTTAAGGGGTACCCTAGTGCTGCTCCACCCCTCAGAGTTATTGGTTTACCCCTCTGCATGGCACCCTAAGTCAGGTTAGGTCAGGTTGGGTCAGGTCAGGTGATGTTAGGTTATGTTGGGTTAGGTTAGGTCAGGTCATAAAAAATAACTGAAAATGGAATAATCCGGTTTTGACCACCAGTCATTACCCAAACCTTGCCTTTTTAAATAAAACATTCCACATAAATTACAATTAAGTAAATTCAGAATTGAAGAAGTTCTTTCATTTTTAAATGTATACTGCATCAAAAAACTGGCCTACGTCCAATTACCGATGGTTGCCGAGCGCCATAGCCTAGGCTAGGCTAGGTACCAGCATGTACTGTAACGGGTAGGCACAAAAACTGTTGCTAATATAATAAAACATCTTAAAACAAGCCTAATTATGTCTGTTATCACAAACTTGAGAAAAACTGCCTAAGTTACGCCGGCAGCATGTAAATAAACGGACGCACCACCCTGGTGGCCTGTCACTGTGATACATAAACGGTGTTTACGTTCAGTACTAATTTTTGCTAAATTTCATACAAGTCTACTTGAATTGTGTAAACAAAATCACTTAAAAGTATCTTTCAATAAAGCTGGCTATAAACGACGCGTGGGTACAATGCCAACTAGCGGCGGCTGACCAAAACGCTTTTGTTCACAAACATCATGTGATTCCTTGGGTTAGAGTGCACTTTGTTATTCGAGCTCCGGTGCAAAATTTACTCTAAATTTCCCATCGAAATCCAATTATTTTGTGTTCTGATATGGTTGAGGCCCAGGGTTCTACTGTATATATGCCTGAGGCTATTTATGACTGGGGGGAGGAGGAGGGCCGTCTGACCTGGGGCAGTCAGTCTCTCCCCACATATAATTAAATCAGTCCAGGATGAAGGAAGACTTTTGGGGGTGGGGTTGGGGAGGGCGGTTAAATGATTAAATGACCTTCGAGATGGCCACAAATACATGTATTGAAAAAACCCAAATGTGACTCATTCAGGTTTGGTCAGATCAAGGGAGGGTCAGTTTTAGTCAGGCTGTGTTAATTTATTTGGCGATTTTAATTCTGAGGATGGCTTAGTATTATTTATTAATTTAATTGGTAGCACTGTGGAACAGCTCCATATGGGGTATTATTGCCTTGGAAATTGACTTTTTCTATTGTATGGAGGCTTCTTGTCAAGAATTGACTGTTATTTTTTGATGGTCGACTGTAATTAACCTCAGAACTAATATGTTATTGTGTGCGGGTCACCTCGGAATGCTATCGTGCTTGCGCAGTGTTATAGGAGAGTTTTTGGTAAAAAGTGGAGTTTCCTTCACCAGTGGGAATGGGGGTGGAGCTCCCCATCTAAGCAACACGGCCTGCTAGGTTAGGTTAGGTCAGTGTAGTTCATTTTATAATAGGTTTCCTTAGCCAATCCCTTCTTGAACATATGGCTCCCTGATGACTTGCGCATATGCGGAACCATTCCATAACAACAACATGACAGTCCAGTCTTTCTCCCAGCCATTTCCTCCACCCAAAACCGTGCGTTCCCAAAGGGTCCCCAGCCATCTTCGGTAGAAATATGAGGTTAATAATAATTGACCAACAATAAACAAGACCACCTCCTTCATCAGCAACACTAAAAGTATTTGAAAAATCAGTTTCCAAGGTAATAGTCCGTGTGGAGCTGTTCTGTAGTTTTGCCATATAATTTTTTGACTGGACAGTCTAGAAAATGGTGTATTTTATGAAGCAGTATGAGTTAGATGACTTGAAAAATTTTCCGAAAGAATGTGAGAAATTTGCGATCTTTCTTCCGTGCTTTTACGTTCATCCCCGAGGGGCTGGTACTGGACGTGGTGTCGCGCGAAGCTTTTCTGCACAAAAACGCATACTAGAGACAGTAGATTTCTCAAATGATCTCACCATGACTGCGTCATATATGTATACACAACATTTTCTATGCCATACAGTCTGATACTAATCAATTTTTTCATTTCATAGTGAAAAATGATTGTGTAATTTAGTTCGAACAATTGTTAATTCAAACAACTGTTGATTCTAACAATTACTTATTGAACAACTGTTGTCGAACAATTGTTTTTGAACAGTTAACTTTTGAAAAACTGTCTGGATACCAGGGTAGGTCAAATGAAGCGTCCTATCACTGCTTGATGTAAGAACTGGGCGAGGGATGTGGCATTGGAACAAGGTGGTGGATTGGGCATGTGGATGACCCCATAGCCATGAATTTGGGTCTGTTTTGGGGTTGGGGTGACCCTTAGGGAACCCGCCGCCCACTCTTAATGGAAGGATGACCCCTGTCGAAGCTTGATTCTCTTGGCCCTCACAGAAGGGTAGTCTCCAAATGGGGGTAATGCCATCAGTGCACCTCATGTGGTACACTGTAGGCATTATTCTATAGGGTTCTTTGCAGCGTCCCTTTGGCCCCTAGCTGCAACCCCTTCCATTCCTTTTATTGCACCTCTGTTCATATTCACCTTCTTCAACCTTACTTTCCTCAACCCTCTCCTGACAGTTCTTTCATAATGCAGTGGTAAAAGGTTTTTCCTCCTCCTGTTACACCTTTCAACCTTTCTGCTCTCACTTTCCCTTTCAGCCGTGCGTGACCTCCTCATAGGTCCCAGCACTTGGCCTTTGGCATAAATTCTGTATGTATTCCTTTTCCATAAAAGACTTTGGGTTTGTATATCTAGAAAAAATACAAAGTAGATCTTCAATTTGCCAATTCTAATGAAGAGTGTTTCCTGTTTCTTTTATAGATGTGTGCTTGGTAAGTGTTCCTATGTGCAGTTGCAAGTTGTAGGAAACTTTGAAAGTGATATGGAGTCACCTGCTGCCTATGAAGGATGCATTGACCTCTACAGGACACATGCCATGAGTTTTCTGCTGTCACGTTACTTGTTGGGTGAGTGTTGAAACAAGCTTTTGTACGTAAGTGATGAATTGACGTAAAGAAAGCAATACTTTTTACCAGATACATACGTGACATATCACCACAATGCCCTCTCTTAACTTCTCGATTTCTTCACGTTCTGGAAACGCTTGTCCCTGCGAAGCCGAGATCCAAGTCAAGGAAGAAAGAAATGAAGAGGTTCTGATGCCCGGCTGAGATTCGATCTCAGGTCCGGGTACATAATGGGGTAACGATCATTTCCTCTTTGTGGTGACGAGCGCTTACAAAATGTGAAGAAACTGAGAAGTTAAGAAGGCACTGTGGGTCATAGAAGTCGCATATGTTTAGCCAAATGGGCACTGATCATTTATTCCTTTATGTGTGTTTGTGCATGTGTGTTGTGTCTTTTTTACTTTACATGTTTGTTAATGCATTTGTGGCAAAAAGTGCCAGATATTTTTAGTACTTTTCATATCATTTTCATTTGTATAAACTGTATCGTCCATAATCTTTGATTTTTACGCCTTTTTGTTAGTTTTAGTTTCCTTCAACGCAAAATTTATTGCTTGAAAAAGAAAGTGCCCCTCACATGGTGCACTGTCAGCATAACTAAAAGGTTGTTTGCAGCATCCCTTTGGCCCTGAGGCACACCCACTTTTGTCAACAACCTTGAGGTGACAAACATCATCATAGCTTGCGTTTGTTCAAACAAGGGGATGAGACTACAAACTATAAACTACAAACAAGAAGAGTCAATAATGGCCAATGTAGGGAAAAGGAAGGATGAGTCATTGCGAGAGAAGTTTCATATTCCTGCGCGGGAAGGATATTTCTCAAGGAAATGGTGCGAAGAACTGGAAATAATCAAAATCAAGGGATGACCAGACAAGGGATATAGGCATACTGTACTTTGTTTAAAAGAAAAATATAAATTAATAAGCATGAATAATAATGTACAGGAATTGGAAGAACTGTTCCCATATGATTTCTTGTTTATATAGAAGCACTCTTTTCTGTTTTAAATAATGGATTTGTAGTCTAGTGACCGTCAACAGGGAAGAACATTTCCCTGCGCCACTGTTTGTCACTTGCCTGTGGCTGAAGCAAGAGTGACAGCCACACGGAATCTGAGCGGAAAGGTTTAAAGTACCAAGGGATGCAGTTGCTTGCCCAAAGGGAAACCTAGACCAAGTCCATCCCTGATTAGTATTGGTTATGTAAACACGCTCAAGTTTTTTAACCCCCTTGGTTAGAGTACATACAGGCAGTCCCCGGTTTACAACGGGGGTTCCGTTTTTACGCTGCGTAGTAAACCGAAAATCGCCGTAGACCGAAAAATCGTCGAAAATCGTCAAAAATCATAAGAAAACCTTACTTTCAATGCTTTGGGTGCATTGAAAACGATGTAAACTGCATTTTTATTGAGTTTTTCATCAAAAAAACCTTCAAATTATGATTATTTTGCCATTTTGAAGCCATATTTCTTCCGTCGGATCGGCGACGACGCGCGTCGTATTGAACATGCGTGTAAACCGGGAAATAATTTCTGATGAATATATTTGAAAAGCGTCGTAACCTCGGAACGTCGTAAGCCAGACCCGTCGTAAACCAGGGACTGCCTGTATTTCCAAACTGGCTTTGAAGCTGGGAATGAATTGTAATTTGTTCCTGCACAAATGCAAAGCCTTGTTCTTTACATAGGAATTTTAGCTTGAGACGCAAACCGGAATGGCCATTCAAACTTATTGACAAGGTAGTCAACTACTGACAGGTGGGGGGAGCCCCCTCACTTGTTGGTCTCCACTCCACTTTGCTTCCAGCCGTTGTCGACCCCAGACGTCACTCACGACTCTCTGCTCAACTTTTGCTGTTTGAACGCTTGTTGATGAAACTTGAATACGGGCAGCCCCGGGTTACGTCAGGGGGTTCCATTCCAATGCTGTGCTGTAACCCGGAAATGACGTAGCCCGGAACATTGCAAGGAAAACTTATAAAAATGAGAGGTAAAGTGATGAAAGCCTCAGCTTTAATCCTCTGGGTGTACTGTACAGTATTTTACTTGCATTCTGATGTGGTGTACATCCAAAAACCTCCAAATTTTGACTTTATGTTGTACAGTAGCTATTTTTATGTATTTTTACTGTTCCTTATTTGCAGCTGTATGTACTTTTACTGTTCTTAATTTATATTGTAGCTGTATGTACTTTTACTGTTCTTTACATTGTAGCTGTATGTACTTTTTCTGTTCTTTACATTGTAGTTGTATGTACTTTTACTGTTCTTTACATTGTAGCTGTATGTACTTTTACTGTTGCGGCGTAAGACAATGACATAACCTCAGAGCATCTGCTGTAACCCAGAACCAATTTCTTTATGAATTTATTTGAAAAGTGACATAAACTCAGAACAATGTAACCCGGGGACTGCCTGTGTTCATCTTCCTTTTTTGGTTGCGGACAATGTGTTTGTATTGATTTCCCAAACCCTCAGTCAAATGAGCCTTCCTGCAAGGAATTAGTTGTGTATTCCTTGCCCCTATGAATACTGTTTTTGTGGGAACGTAACGTCTGGTAGTTACATAACAGCTGTTTCATTCTCCGATATACAGTACTTGCTAATAAATTGACCTTTCAGGTGCAGTAGATTTAACGGCTTGGAGGTTCCTTAAGAGTAGGGTTTCCTCAGTTAAGGTAATCCTGCTGTCACAGCCTTCATTTGTATTCATTGGAATAGGCTAGGAAGCCTTATTCCTTTGAATTCTGTGACTTTGTCTTTGTGATTTTTGACTTCATCAGCGTTGTGCTTTTGAACCTCACCTCTGCGAGTTGAGAAGGCTTATTAAGCTTCTTTTTGTGTACCTTTGCCTTTGGGGTGGGTGGGGAGACTCAATCACCATTGGCGACTGATTTCCCGGGCAGTACTGGAACTGAGTGCCTTTCCCTTAGACTCAAGGTTCTCTTCGTCTCGTCACTGTAAGCTTTGGAGCTTGCTTCGATCGAATTCTCTTCCTCTCTGAGAGAAGTAGTGCATCGATCCCTCTTGCGGCTCATTTGTTCCTCATTTTCCCCGTTGACTGACCGGGTTGATTGGTGGCAACGAGTCTGGAGTTTTCTTCCTGCTTCTCCGTGGTCGGGTGACCATAGAAACAGGTAATAATTACTTCTCCTCTTCTCAATGCAGTCTTTCAGGATCGCACGGGGAAGAGTTTGTGCAGCCTTTTCGCGCTGCTCATTTATTCCCGAATAAATGGCTTTTAATTGAGTTTTTGGGGAGCCATCAGCTGGTGTTCCTGGTTCTTCCATGGCTGGATGGCCATAGTGACCAGGTAAGACTTCAACCTGTCTGTCCCTGGCTCTTTGGGGCCGTTAAAGAGGGGTTAGCATGACCTGGGCATGCGGCTTGGACACTATCGATGGCTCCCATCTTTGGATTGGGTTGCTCAGTAGTGAAGGGTTTTGTGGAGTTCTCCATCGCCTCTGATCTTCCTCTTTCGATGCTTTCAAGGGGAAGTGGAAGAGGGCTACTATGTTGACTATCACTGCAGGAAGTCTTGATAGCCTTCCAGCATTTGATCCTTTTCTGAGGAAGAGGCTGATTGCCTCACACTATGGTACCATTGCACCCTCGGTTTTCCACATGGGTGCAACTGTTGCTCTGGGGCTGGCCAATATTCAGCTTTGCTCTCTGGGAGGAAGGTCTTTTGTTGGGAATTTCAATCACCGTCCTCAAGACCTACCAAAGAGTCTACATTGGTTTCAACTGATACTCTTTTGTGAAGGGTACGCTGGACGTTTTCAGAGACTGATTTTTCCTGGCAAACTTGTTACAGTGTAAGCTATAGTACAATCTGCTTTTGAATTCTTGACTCTTACCCGACCAAAGGGTGAACACCTGGGTTGCTGGTTTACGGCAGCAATGAGTCTTTTTCGAAGGACTACTGTAGATCCTTTCAACACCAGCTTTACAATTGGATACAGGCAACAGGGCCATTGGTTCCTGATCACCTGTGTGGCAAAATTGGCTACCATCTGACACAACTGGTAGCTCTGGGGCTCTCTCATCTCCATGCTTACTTCGGTTTAAGCTTAGAGAAAAGGTTCTTTCCTGGAAGGCAACTTTGAACCGTACGTCTTTATCGCCATTTCACCTTTTTAGCACAGTCAGCAGCAGGGTGCTCTCTCCTGTTTCCCTGTGAAGTCTTGGACTCCCCATGTGTCTGTTCCAGGTAATTTCCAGACCTGCTAGCACTATGGTTGGAGGTCCTGAAGAGATATTCGTCTCTAGTTAACCTCAGATTCAGCTGCTCAATCTGGTATCTCCTGCCATTGAGAGTTCTGGCACTTCACGCCTGGATGTTTTCCAGCCTTTCTCATGGTGAGAGAGTTCTTCCCCCACTCACCATTGGAGTCCTCAGATACTTCCACTCCTTGAGCAGATCTACAAGACTAGAATCGTCTCCAGTCATTGATGTGGAGACGAGGTTTCTCTCTGTTCAGAGCTTTTGGTCAGCAGGTAGTGGTATCTTGCTCACCTACCATTGCCATAAAGCTTCTTTGTGCCCTGGGGTTTTGGAAAGGCTCTCTCTCTCTCTCTCTCTCTCTCTCTCTCTCTCTCTCTCTCTCTCTCTCTCTCTCTCTCTCTCTCTCTCTTTTAGGAGTTTGACTTACAGCCTGCTGCACAAGTCTTTTTAGGGGTTGTCAGACTTAGGTCATGATCCAAAGACTGTCTGGCTTAGCCCTGACATCGAGTCATCTGGGTTAGCCCTGAAATCAGAGAGGTATTGTCGAGTCATCTGGGCATTCGGGAGGACAGGATCTGTTTGTTTGTGATCTTGCCAGATTTTGTAACAAGATAAAGAAGAGTCAGTCATGAACCTGTCTCATTGTCCTCTTTGAAGAACCTCAGTAGGGACTTTTGCAGGATATTACTGAGTTGGTTGAGTGCTGCGGTACTACCTTGAAGTTAGTACTCAACACCGCAGATTTGGATGTCGACAGCTCTTCAGTTAGTACTAACAGGGGTAAGGAAGGTGTCTTAAGTAAACTTCCTCCTGGCTCTGCAAGTTGATCTGTGGGCATCTTCTCTTCCAGGACTATTACTGGACCTTTTGTCAAAAGAATACCACAAGAAATCACTCTTAAAAGGTTATCGAAGAAATCATGATACAGGAACCAAGAAAAATGATATATGCAAGGATTTGGAATGAAAAACCACCAGTAAACAAACGATTATTAAGTGGGCGTCATTATTTCAGTGAGCACTTGAGGCATGCAGAGTCACTTAACATCCACGATACAGATTTCATGACAGCAAGATTATGCCGATCAGAGAGGAGAGGAGTCTTGTGAGACACAGGACAGAATGAGCAAAGCAGTTCCAATAGACTGTTGGTTTACAGACCCTTGTGTGTGGACAATGGGTCGTCTGGAAGACTTGGGAAGCAGAGTGTCTGCGGAAATCAGAACCTCAATATGGGCTCAATATGATTGATGGGTTTGCTCTGAACAATAAATTAAAAGCTCCAGATTTATATAAAATTTTTCTAATAATCTTTTACCTTCTCGTGTTCCAGACTTTCCGTGCTGGAAGAAGAAGTCATCAGTTTACGTTGTCAAGTCTTCGGGAATGAATGGGCGTCCAGCGATGAATATAAGTGCAAATTCCTGTGAGGTGTTGAATAAGTTCCTAAAACAGATAAAAAATTCTAGGTATCAGATTTGTGTATTGTTGAAAGGAGGAAAGTGAGAAAATAAAATAAGAAACAAATAAAGTGATAGAAGCAGTGAATAACAATAGAAGAAACTGAAAAAGTAGGTGATCCCATACATAAAAAACAACGTTGAAGGATCAAAGACTAAAATGAGCATCTTGGAATTTCAGCTGAAGAGCGAGACGGAGGACACAGTGTCCCCGTCCCTGGTCAAGAATGAAAATGGAGGTTTAGTGGGCAGTGATGCCCCAGCCAGCTGTACCTCTGTCTCTTTGGATCCAATGATGGAAATCAAGATGGAAATGAAGACGGAAGTGGAGGTGTGTTATGAGTCTGATGGTGACATGAAGTATCACTGTGAGGATTTTACTTCAGTGTTCAGAGATGAAGGCGATTCGCTGCCTATCAGAAAGGAAGTCAACAAGGGAAAGGCCTTATCGACCCACAGGGAGGAGAGGGCCTTTGTGTGCAAGGACTGTGGGAAGTCATTCAACAAGAAATCAAATCTCAAGGCCCACATGGCAATCCACACGGGGGAGAGGCCCTTTGTGTGCAACGACTGTGGGAAGTCATTCACTCAAAAATCAACTCTCAAGACCCACATGGCGGTCCACATTGGGGAGAGGCCCTTCGTGTGTAAGGACTGTGGGAAGTCATTCTCCCTGAAATTGAGGCTCAAGACCCACATGGCGACCCACACAGGGGAGAGGCCCTTCATGTGCAATGACTGTGGGAAGTCATTCTCCCAGAAATCGAGTCTCAAGACCCACAAGGCAATCCACACAGGGGAGAGGCCCTTCATGTGCAATGACTGTGGGAAGACGTTCTCCCTGAAATCGAGTCTGAAGACCCACATGGTGATCCACACGGGGGAGAGGCCCTTCGTGTGCAAGGACTGTGGGTATTCGTTCTCCCGAAAATCGAATCTCAAGGCCCACATGGTGTTCCACACAGTGGAGAGGCCCTACTTGTGCAATGATTGTGGGAAGTCGTTCTCCCTGGAATCAAGTCTCAAGACCCACTTGGAGATCCACACGGGGGAGAGGCCCTACATGTGCAATGACTGTGGGAAGTCGTTCTCCCAGAAATCAAATGTCAAGACCCACATGGCGATCCACACGGGGGAGAGGGCCTTCGCCTGCAAGGACTGTGGAAAGTCGTTCTCCCAGAAAGCAAATCTCAAGACCCACATGGTGATCCACACGGGGGAGAAGCCCTTCGTGTGCACGGACTGTGGGAAGTCGTTCTCCCAGAAGTCGAGTCTGAAAACCCACATGAGGATCCATCTTGGTGAGAAGCCATTTGCTTGCTAAGAGTGCGGGAAAACGTTTTCCTGGAGGAACAGCCTGGAACGACATTCCTTGACTCACACGGGTGAGAAGCCCTTCAGATGCACTGACTGTGGGAATTTGTTTCTACAGAAGTCACATCTGAAGGTTCACACAGGAGAGAGGCCATTCGTCTCCGTGGACTGTGATACCGCTTTCTCTTGGGATCCACTGACGGAAATCAGGCTGGAAGTGGAAGTGTTTTATGTGTATGATGGTGATGTGAAACATTCCTTTGAGGATTTTACGTCAACAATTGGAGGCGAAGACGATTTGGTACGTGTCAGAAAGGAAGAAGTCGATAAGGAGAAGCTCTTCGTGTGCAGGGAATGTGGTAAAGCCTTTTCCAGGCGGAGCGACCTGGAACAACATTTCTGGATCCATGAAAGAGAGACTCGATCGGCACATGAGGAGGCTTTAAAGTCACCGATTGATTGCTTGCGAGCCGTCTCCCAATGATTCATCGACCTGAGTCACTGATTCTGACTGTACGATTCACATCACTTGTTTTGTAAATCACATTATGAATTTGATCCCTGTAGGCTAATTAGTTATGTAGTTATATAATTTACAATATGCAGTTCAATAAACTGTTTTTCTAATCATGCTTGTATTTAAGTAACCCTTCCATTGTGAAGATCAACTCGGTGGCTCTCGGAAGCCATCCTTAAAACTTTTCTCTCGGGATGAGGTACATTAAAGACTTTGCTAAGGAAGACGTGAGGCAGAATTTGATGACGAAGGGAATGATAGCAGCTGCCAGGGACTTTGTCTTATCCAAGGGACGGCTTGTGTTCGATTCCCAAGCCAACGAAAGAAAACAGGAACTAGAACAGTTCAAATGACTGTTGTCGGACCGATTCAGATGTCATCCAGCAACACTGACCCAAGAGTACCAGAAAAGTGTGTAAGGAATATGGCAATACGTTAACATAGATGAATAGATACAGATGACGATGCAGGGCATGCACAATGCATTGTGGGAATAAATGAAAATTGTAAAAATGAATAAGCTAAAAAGATTTACAAACAATGATTAAAATAACAAAATAAACGAGAGTATGAAGTTTTGTCGGATCAAATTATGCTCACCATTCTTAAAAATTGGAACAGTAAAAATTAAATAAAATGAAGGTGTATATATATATATATATATATATATATATATATATATATATATATATATATATATATATATATATATATATATATATTTTTATAATTTTTATTGCTGTTCTGCCCAGCCGTAACATTTGATTGTAAATAATATCAGCCTGACCCAGACCAGGAAAAGCCGTTGTCAGCATTAGGAGCGTCTTCAGTTCAAACTTTAATGTCTGTTGGAGAAAGGAATAGGTAGCATTTAGGCATTTAACCCCATAGGAGAAATTTCCATATTCAACTTTAAGAATAGGTGGTCCTAAAGTCCTTTTTTCCTTTCTACCTGTCTCTCTTGGCGAATGTTTTTAACAGAGCATAGACGCCTAAGGCATGACTGTAGGCCTGTTTTGACCCAGCGCTGGTCAGACAAGAGACAGAGAGAAGCCAGCCGCCGAATCTAGCAGACGTCTGGGAGGTGGCTCTGTCACCGCCTTTGTCTATTATTTTATTAGTGAATGGCGAAGCACGAAACACTACCTGGAACTTCCGATCGTCCGTTGTATGCGCGACAACGCTTCGTCCTAAGGTAAAGTCTGTGTTCTGTTCAAAACTTCGTCCATTCTTTTATCCTCCTTTCTGTATTTCCCAATCTTTCTTTGTTTCATTCTCCAGCCACCATTTAGGGTAATCGCTGGTACGAAGTCTAGATTAAGCCAATTTATTATATTGTTTAGCGTTAGCCGAATTATCCCAGTAAGTCTCGGGGATTTAGGCAAGCAAGTAATTTTTAGTATTCTGGTATTCGTTATGCCTAGCGCTCATTGTTTGGGGAGAACTGTTGCGTCTTTGTATTTAATACCATCTTAACAAGTAGAGATTTTCTCGCCCGCCCCAGTTGGTGGCGTTATCATAAAGTCTTTATTCCTTGAATATTCTTTGTTAAGGTTAATTACCCTTAACTGGCGACCTTTGATTAATTAACGTCTGTCTTTGAGGTTAACTCGTGGCTTCAAGAGACAGGTTACGTGTATTCTTGGCATGCAGGGCCGTGAAACTTTACGTAAATTAAAAATAACTGATCAGCCAAGACACTTACGTAACAATATATATATATATATATATATATATATATATATATATATATATATATATATATATATATATATATATATATATATATATATATATATATATATATATATATATATATATATATATATATATATATATATATATATATATATATATATATATAATATATATATACACCTAGATAGATAGAGAGAGAGAGAAAGAAGTAGGAAACTCTCTCTCTCATAATTAGGACTCAATTTTTTCAGTGAAAAAATTGCACATTTTATATTGCTACAAAAACTAATTTTGTAATATCTGAATTTATATAAAATTTCTCAATTATGTATTTTTGAGAAATTATATATAAATTCAGATATTACAAAAATTAGTTTTTTGTAGCAATATAAAAAAGTGCAATTTTTTTCACTGAAAAAATTGAGTCCTAATTAGAGAGAGAGTTTCCCAACTTTTTCCTCTCTATCTCTCTATCTATCTATCTAGGAAACTTTCTCTCACTCTCTCTCTCTCTCTTTCTCACTCAGCCTCTCTCTCCCTCTTTATCTCACTCATTCTCTCTCTCTCTTTCTCACTCAGTCTCTCCCTCTTTATCTCACTCAATCTCTCCCTCTTTATCTCACTCAATCTCTCCCTCTTTATCTCACTCAATCTCTCTCTCTCTTTCTCACTCAGTCTCTCCCTCTTTATCTCACTCATTCTCTCTCTCTCTTTCTCACTCAGTCTCTCCCTCTTTATCTCACTCAATCTCTCCCTCTTTATCTCACTCAATCTCTCCCTCTTTATCTCACTCATTCTCTCCCTCTTTATTTCACTCATTCTCTCTCTCTCTTTCTCACTCAGTCTCTCCCTCTTTATCTCACTCAATCTCTCCCTCTTTATTTCACTCATTCTCTCTCTCTCTTTCTCACTCAGTCTCTCCCTCTTTATCTCACTCAATCTCTCCCTCTTTATCTCACTCATTCTCTCTCTCTCTTTCTCACTCAGTCTCTCCCTCTTTATCTCACTCAATCTCTCCCTCTTTATCTCACTCAATCTCTCCCTCTTTATCTCACTCATTCTCTCTCTCTCTTTCTCACTCAGTCTCTCTTTATCTCACTCAATCTCTCCCTCTTTATCTCACTCATTCTCTCTCTCTCTTTCTCACTCAGTCTCTCCCTCTTTATCTCACTCAATCTCTCCCTCTTTATCTCACTCAATCTCTCCCTCTTTATCTCACTCATTCTCTCTCTCTCTCTTTCTCACTCAGTCTCTCCCTCTTTATCTCACTCAATCTCTCCCTCTTTATCTCACTCAATCTCTCCCTCTTTATCTCACTCATTCTCTCTCTCTCTCTCTTTCTCACTCAGTCTCTCCCTCTTTATCTCACTCAATCTCTCCCTTTATCTCACTCATTCTCTCTCTCTCTTTCTCACTCAGTCTCTCCCTCTTTATCTCACTCAATCTCTCCCTCTTTATCTCACTCAATCTCTCCCTCTTTATCTCACTCAGTCTCTCTCTCTCTCTCTCATTGTCTATCTAGGAAACTCTTTCTCTCACTCAATCTCTCTCTCTCACTAAATCTCGCTCTCTCACTCAGCCTCTCTCTCCCTCAATCTCTCTCTCTTTCTCTCAATCATCCTCTCTCCCTCTTTCTCACTCAGCCTCTCCCTCCCTCTTTCTCTCACTCAATCTCTCTCTTTCCCTCTTTCTCACTCAATCTCTCTCTCTCTTCCTCAGTCTCTCTGTCTCACTAAATCTCTCTCTTTCTAACTCAGCCTCTCTCTCCCTCAATCTCTCTCTCTCTCTTTCTCTTTCTCTCCCTCATTCCCAATCAGCCTCTCTTTTCCCCATTCTCTCACTCTGTCTCTCTCATTCATCCTCTTTCCCTCAATCTCTCTCTCTCTCGCTCCCCCCTCCCCCTCTCTCTCTCACTCAGCCTCTCTCTCTTCGCCGATGACACAAGAATAAGTAGAGAAATTACTTGTGATGAAGACAGGAACTCGCTACAAAGAGACCTAAACAATATATATAAATGGGCAGAGGTAAATAGGATGGTATTTAACTCTGATAAATTTGAATCAATAAACTATGGTGATAAAGAAGGAATGCTATATGCATATAAAGGACCTAATAATGAGACAATCACAAATAAGGAATCAGTTAAAGACCTTGGTGTGATGTTGAATAGGAATGTGTTATGCAATGATCAAAGAGCGATACTATTGGCAAAATGCAAAGCAAAAATGGGAATGTTGTTCCGACACTTCAAAACAAGAAAAGCTGAACACATGATTATGCTTTATAAAACGTACGTACGTAGTCCACTTGAATATTGCAATATAATATGGTACCCACACTACCAAAAGGATATTGCACAAATAGAGTGTACAAAGGTCCTTTACAGCTAGAATAGAAGAAGTTAAGGACCTTGACTACTGGGAAAGATACAATTCTTAAATTTATATAGCCTTGAAAGGAGAAGAGAAAGCTACATGATAATCCAGGCATGGAAACAGATAGAAGGAATTATTGAAAACATCATGGAGCTAAAAATATCAGAAAGAGCAAGCATAGGTAGATTAATAGTGCCCGAAACTATACAAGGAAAACTAAGGAAAGCACACAGGACATTAATCCACCACGCACCAGCAGCGATAATGCAGCGTCTATTCAATGCGCTACCAGCTCATCTGAGGAACATAACAGGAGTGAGCGTAGATGTGTTTAAGAACAAGCTCGACAAATATCTAAGATGCATCCCAGACCATCCAAGACTGGAAGATGCAAAATATACTGGAAGATGCATTAGCAATTCTCTGGTAGACATCAAAGGTGCCTCACACTGAGGGACCTCCTGGGGCAACCCGAACGAACTGTAAGGTCTGTAAGGTCTCTCTCATTCTCACTCAGCTTCTCTCTCTCTCTCTTTCTTTCTCATTTTCCCTCAACCTCTTTCTCTCATTCTCACTCAGCCTCTCTCTCCCTCAATCTCGCTCTTTCTCTCACTCAATCTCTCTCTCTCTCATTCTCACTCAGCCTCTCTCTCCCTCAATCTCTCTCTTTCTCTCACTCAATCTCTCTCTCTCTCTTTCTCTCACTCAATCTCTCTCTCTCATTCTCACTCAGCCTCTCTCTTCCTCATTCTCTCACTCTGTCTCTCTCATTCATCTCTCTCTCTCTCTCTCTCTCTCTCTCTCTCTCTCTCTCTCACTAAATCACGCTTTCTTTCTCACTTAGCCTCTCTCTCCCTCTTTCACTCAGTCTCTCTTTCTCACTAAATCTCTCTCTCTCTCTCTTCCCCAAACTCTCTGTCTCACTAAATCTCTCTCTCTTTCTAACTCAGCCTCTCTCTTTCTCCCTCCTTCTAACAAGAAATAACTATTATCTATTTATTAATTTCTTTCACATTCTAGGATGGGCCGTTCCATATCCACTGCCTCCAAATTACTACTACTAATAGCATCCATATTTACGTTATTGACAGTAATAGCCTCGGCCACAGCGTTGCCAGATATAAGGATTTATCCCTAGATTTGGGGATATTGGGTGTCCGATGGGGATACGGGGATATTCTGTGCAAATTTGGGGATTTTTGGCTAGAAAATGAGAAAATCCCGTAAATATCGTAAAAAAAGAAATAAACTATATAAATGCATGCAAAGGACGAAATATCATTATAAATGTCACAGTATACTGAAAAATATTCCTACACAGCTAATTTGCATAACAAGATTCGCATAAGATCATGAATGCAGACATATATAAAGGCGATAGCGACTCGGAATAATTTTTGTTTTTTTATTATTGAATTGGAACCACATAAATTCAGTGTGGCCAGTAAATAAATAAGTTTTTATTTCAAATGAGAGCCACTCAGGATAGTTTTTTCCTTTTTGTAATGCATCGATGCAAAGTATATCTTATATAATCAGTGAATAAACCATTTTTATTTTTATACAGAACAATTAGCCCTTGATTTACTCCAGGATTAATGAAAACATTTCCATATTGTGAATTATTCTATAATCATTGGTTTTAACAATAAAAGCCTTTCTGGGTGTCCTTTGGATTCCTAGGGAAATAAATTCCATCTATGAAGAAGAAACAAAGATGAGTAAACCTTTATATTGTTGCAATTAGTTTGCATGCACTTATATGGAGCATAGTGAGTAACTTCTATATTAGTCAGGCCTACAGACTCAAAAGAAAATATATTTGTGGAAATGGGGATTTTTGGGGGATTTTTTAGCATGAGTTTTGGGGATTTTTAGACTAACCCCTCTGGCAACACTGCTCGGCCATTATTCCTATTAATTATCATCATAATTACATTGATTATATTAATGTTAAGGCTATTTACCATCATAATTACATTATATATTAAGGCTATTTACCCTTAACCTAAGGCTACCTTTGGGATATAGGGCTATTTATGGCCTAATAACCCGGTAAAATAGCCCAGGCTGTGAGGTTAAGTTACTAATAGCCCAGCCTATTAGCATAGGCTATTTAAGTTAAGGGAGCGCCTACAGTTTAGTTGGCCAAGGCTGTCGTCTGCCAGTTTTCTAGTGGGCCTGGTGGCAGCAGGTTCAGACTAAGAAAGCTAATGTTTACCATCATTGCCATAACAAGCAGACCTAACCTTTCCCATAGTGCCAGGTCCTGACCTAACCAGATGTTACCTACCTAACCTAACATAGGGCGGCGTGCCCTAACCTGGCCGGGGGGGCTTCGCCCCCCTGGACCCACAGAAAGCCAGCTAACAATTCAACCAAAATGGCAGGTCCTGACCTAACCAGAACAAACCGACCTAACCTTACACAAGATGGCGCGCCCTGACCTGGCCAGGGGGGGCTTTGCCCCCCATGACCCCCCCCCAGAAAGCCGGTAAAATGGGTAACCATAAATTGATAAGAAACCGCACTTACCTTAGTCAAAATCGGAATCGTCGGAAAATTCGGGCGACTTGATCCTTCTTCTCTTTTGGGCTGGGACGGCTGGTTTTGGCGTGATCTGGATGACTGGAACAGGCGGAACAGGGATGAGTGGAGTTCATGAATCCATTTGTATGGCGACATCTTGGGATTGTCGGGTTTCAGCAAAATTAGGCCGCATCTTGGTGGGTGTTGACTCTACTTAAGGGATATGTACGTTTAATTAATTCCAAAAAGGCTTTGAAAGGGCAATCAACATTTGTAAGGTAACGTTTCTTAACCCTTGAACGCCCAGCCTCTATTTTCAAAAGTGTCTGCCGTATGCCGGCGGGGTTTGAGAGTTAGCGCCGAAGCGGAAAGAAAATTTAAAAAAAAAATCACAGCACGCTTAGTTTTTAAGACTAAGAGTTCATTTATGGCTCCTTTTTTTCTCATTGCCTGAAGTTTAGTATGCAACCATCAGAAATGAAAAAAATATCATTATCATATATAAATATTGGAATATATGACCGCGAAAAAAATTTCATATATAATTGTATACAAATCGTGCTGTGAGCAAAACGGTTAAAGCTAATGAGTTTTTTTTTTCGTTGTATTGTACACTAAATTGCGATGATTTTGGTATATAACAAATTGTAAAACGATCAAAGCAACACGGAGAAAATATTATCACAAAATGATGCATGAATTCGGAACGAGCAGACGTAAAATTAAAAAAAAAAAAATTCACCATAAATAAATCGAAATATTGTGCTAGAGACTTCCCGTTTGTTGCAAAATGAAGGTAAATGATTGAATATTACTAGAAAGTAAGAGTTTTAGCTTACAATTGCAGTTTTCGACCATTTCGGTCGAGTTAAAGTTGACCGAAGGTGGAATTTTTTCTATTTATCGTGATTTACATGAAAATATTTCAAAAGTGATAAAAGCTACAACCATGAGTTATTTTTTGTTGTATTCTACATGAAATTGCGGACATTTTCATGGATAAAACTTTATGTAACGGCTAATAGAAAACGGTGCAAAAATTACGACAAAGTGACTAAAGAAATTCTGAGATTTTCAGCAGAGTTAGCGTGCGCGGACGTAAGGAAAAAGTTTTTTTTTTTCAAAAATTCACCATAAATCGAAATATTGTGCTAGAGACTTCTCGTTTGTTGCAAAACGAAGAGACTGAGTGACACTAAGAGAGACAAAGAGACTTTATAGAGACTGAGAGACACTCAGGCACTTTAGAGAGACTAAGACACTAAGAGAGATTAAGAGACTTTAGAGAGACTGAGAGACACTAAGAGAGACTACGAGACTTTATAGAGACTGAGAGACACTCAGAGACTTTACACAGGAACTTTAGAGAGACTGAGGGACACTAAGAGAGACAGAGAGACTTTATAGAGACTGAGAGACACTCAGGAACTTTAGAGAGACTAAGGGACACTAAGAGAGACTAAGCCAAAAAATTGAGACCCTGAAGACAAACAAGTTCTTGGCTGGACTGGTTGGTACCGTTCTCGGCTAGCACTCTGCAGGGCCCGCGTTCGAATCTCCGGCCTGCCAATGAAGAATTAGAGGAATTTATTTCTGGTGATGGAAATTCATTTCTCGCTATAATGTGGTTCGGATTCCACAATAAGCTGTAGGTCCCGTTGCTAGGTAACCAATTGGTTCTTAGCCACGTAAAATAAGTCTAATCCTTCGGCCAGTCCTCTCTCTCTCTCTCTCTCTCTCTAGGAGAGCTATTAATCAACTCGGTGGTCTGGTTAAACTAAAGTATACTTAACTTTGGAAACAAACAGTTACTATTATTAATTAGCGTCTACAGCCAAACGGCAGCCGATAATAATAACAATAATAGTCAAAATAATAACAGTAATAATAATAGCAACTCTGAGAGTCAAAATAGTAAAGAAAAAAGATAGATGAAGGTGAGGAGAAATGGCGAATAATAAAAAATAATGAGGACGAACTCGCTGTTGGAACGAGAGTTTAAATGGCCGATAGTTCCAAGAGGGGCCGCATGGCGGTGCTGCTGGCCGCCCTCGTGAGGGAGGAGTTCCAAATGAAAGGGAAAGTGAGAGAAGTGAGGGAAGGGTGTGTGCGTGCGTACGTGTGCGCACGCACACGCGTGTACGTTTCTATGAGCGAGCGTGCGTCGAGGCGTGTGCGTGCTTACCTGAATGTGTGTGTGTGTGTGTGTAGGGGAGGGTGGGGGGAGAGGCTAGGACGGTGGTGGTGCGGCTGATCAGAGAGGAGAGCAGCTGCCGAGGGGAGCTCAGGCAGTTAGTAGTCCGTAGGTCGGTAGCGACCGTGGAGTGAGGAACTTTAACAGTGTTGCCAAATGTAAATCTCAAAAATGCTAGATTTTGATCAAATAAATGCTAAAATTGTTTAGGTTGCTACCAAAAAAAATGCCAAAAAGTATTTTACCTTTACTTTTGAATTACATCTCGAACAAGATTTCATCATAATTTGAAAATACAGACACTTCTTCTTCTAGGGCTTTTTTAGTGCCATAAGCTTCCATAGTCCCAATTCTGTTTATCACTGCATTTGGCAATTCAAAGTCTTTACAGCATTTGTTGTGCCTTTTCAAGCCATATTTAATCGTAAGAATAGCGGAGAGCATAGGCAGCAGCATTTTATTTCTTAGTTTATTCTTGATTATATTCATGCTGCTGAATAAGCGTTCAACTTCTGCATTTGAGTTAGGCAGAATTAACAGACTAATAGCAAATGTTGCAAGATCCTTGAATGGATTTCCTCCGGAAGCATCTCTATAATCATATACCTCCGACCAAAATTCTTCAGTTGTTGTTATATTAGTCCATTTATGCAAATGGATGTTTTTATACTGCATCTCAATTGATGACTTCACTTCATCATCTAAGAAAAATGAATCCAATAAGGGAATGATGGGATTCTTAATATGAGTTAACGTTTTTTCAACTGAGAATAAATTGATATTCTGTAAAATACTGATGTTTTCTGGCAACCGACTATGTAACTCCTTATAAAGACAAAGCAAAAAATTTTGTGCCCTTTTGCGGATGTCTATTTCTTGATGAGCTTGAATTTTTTTGCTAATCTTCAATTCTGATATCTTTTTTTCACATCTATATCCCAGCTGTGGATTTGGATCAAGAAATTCTTCAATGTTAGCAGTAGGATCAAGAGGGTTAATTCTGCTTGTTGGTAATACTAACATATTGGCAATAGATCTGATTAGCTGTGAAAGGTCAGAAAGTAACTTTGTTTTATCAACAGTATTTGATTCAAATAGTTTGTTCACTTCTTGAACATGTTTTAGAACTGGGTGCAAAAATAGAATGAAAAGCTCATTGCAAGGGTCACAATACATTTGATAGAGAAGATCAGCAGTGTAACACCTTTCATTAACACTTGCTATTTGGAAATGAGTCTGTAATTCAATCCACTGGCTTAATATTCGGCTGATTGCTGGTTCAATTGACAACCACCTGGTTGGACAAGAATTTAAGATTTTTAATGGTTCCTTTTCATTAATGGTATGGTAAAGCTGACTGTAAGAAATTTGTCTCAGTGAACTATGTGAAAACCATTTATAAGTTTCACTTACTAAAAACTCTAGGTTTCTTGGTAGAAAAGCAGCACACATTGAGTGGCAGACACATCTAAATAAAAGTAATCCAGGTACTTCTTCTTTCAACTTCTTGAAAACACCATTGTTTATTTCTACCATTACACTGGCATTGTCAGTACCAATAGCTAGAAGATTTTTTATGTCCATTTTTTTTTCTGCTAATGCACTCCTTACTGCATTCACAATGGCATCTGCATCACATTTTTCTAGAGTTGCCATGTCAAGATATGTGTGTACTACTTTCTTATGTTTTTCACTATAGTAAATGACAATGATACTTGTTAACAGTAATATCATTCGATTCATCCAATAGTAAACTGAATTTTCCTTGGCCTAGATCAGAAATCAAATCTTCATTGAAATAAGGAGCAATCACATTTTTCACAATATTTGCACACTTAGTACGATGCATTTTGACTTTATTCACTGTTTCACTGTCAGTTATAGAATTTTTGCACATGTCTACCAAATGATCACATGAGTTGAATGATGAATGAGAGCAAATAAACATTGCCAAATTTGCCTTTTTCTTCACAACGAAATTTTCAAGAGAAGTACTTTGATATGGGTTTGAAAGCTTATGTTTCTTAGTTTCACAATGGCTTGTTAACAGGGAATACTTAGCTAAAATGCCACATTTACAAAACTTGCAGTGAGCTTTAGAAGGGTCAGTGGGCACTTCACAAAGCCACTTTGTAAAAGCAGGAACTTTCAACCACTCTTTACGAAATTTTTGAGAATATGTTGCTTTAGCCTTACTCATGATTAAAATGAAAAATACACTTTTTTGTTTTACAAACTTCGATTATCAAATCTGATTAACTAAGTTAGAATCTCGCAAGAAGTTGACAAAAGTGATAAGTGAGCGAGTGAGGGGGCGGTCGTCAACTGTAGCTGTAGGCTAACTGTGGAAAATTCCTCCAAAATGGTAACTCTACTGCAGTCACGCTGGCGCCGATAGCAAGTAGCTATGCAACGGTTGAATACACAAGTAACACAACCCGAGTCTCGACGTGAACATGTTCAATACATCATTCAAATTTGAAACACCTTAACACCCTCGCGCAATAGTTAAAATGTGGTTTCATTGGTAAGAGATTGAACACAATTTCTTTCAAATAGTGCGATATATCATATATGCCACAATTTATTGATATTTATAAATTATTTTCATAAAGAATAAAAAAATTATTAAAAAATGCCAAAATACTGCTAAATATTTTTTTATGATGCTGTTTTTAATGCTAGATGCTAGATACAAAATTTTAATGCCAAACCACTTAGAAAAATGCTAAATCTAGCATTAAAAATGCTAAATTGGCAACACTGAACTTTAATGTTTGGCTCAGAGTTTCAGAGGATAGACTGATGTCTCGCTGAGTAAATGGAATTAAAGCTGTATTGTTGTGGCTTTTATATTATTTCATATTTCTATTTTTTATTAACAATGATTCCTAGTTAAGTAAAGAAACAAACTCATGAGCTTTAAATGTATTCAAAAGATCACAAAAATATGTGAGAGAGAGAGATTCAGAATAAATTACCTTAACTCTACAGCCATCTGTGGCCTTCCTCATCCCCCTCCCCCTCCCCTAGCTGTCAAAATTAAGAGTCCATTGTTGCGGACATAAGACGTTACTTTTATCAATATAAAAAGGCAAGAATTAGACACTAGCATCTTTCAGCGTCCATGACAGCAGAGTATGGAATAGGGTTTCTCTCCCGGGATCCTGGCCAATTTCCGGGGGTTAAACAATCCCGGAATTTTTCTCATTGTCCCGGGATTTTCCGGGACAAACTGTTGGAAATTGAAATTGAATGGTCTTCCTTTTAGTATAAAATTATGTTTTTTTTATTTTGTTATATTATCAACTGCAAAAAATAATGGTTAATTACCAAGTTGAAAATCATTATAAATTTCGTACTAAATATTACCAACAGACAGTGCTCATAATTTTACTTTTACTGATATAAAATTGTTTTTCATTTTGTTATATTATCCACTGCAAAAAAGACATTCATTTTAGTTTTGTAAAATCAGAAAATTATATGACTGAATGTACTCAAAATTTGTTTTCATTTCCATTAACATTTCAGTAAGTAGTAATAAAAGAAAATACATAATATTATACGGTGTTATACTAAAGTTGTACATATATTTTATGAATGAGCTGCCTTAAGCAAAGCACTCTGACTATAAACATCAGCATTTATGAAGAACTCTTTATATTATACTGTACATTGTGAGATACTTTCATTAATGTTATGTATTTACGATTCTATATTATAATTAATTATTAAATGACAAACTGTCACTCCAACTGAAAAGTCAACAGACAATAAACCCTAAGGCTTTGCGGGGTGAACAGCTAGTTAAGAAAAAATTAAAGAAAGACAGTAAAGTGCACATGAGTGTACTCTCATGCAGATAACTCGAGTAAAAGGGTAATGGAATACTATATACAGTGGCTATGGCACTACCCTATACATAATAACAATGGTTATATGGCAATTCATAAAAAAAATAGACATCCCGGGATCCCGGGATTAGATGAAATTTTATCCCGGAATCCTGGGACAAAGACATCTTCCCAAAATGAAATTTTGGGGATGCAGCCAATGCCAGGAAGAGGGGAAAAATCAAGCTGAAGTCAGGTCGAGGGGACAAAGACATCTTCCCAAAATGAGAAACCCTAGTTGGCCTCACAAGAAGCCGTCATTTGTTGGGGTCCGTGCGAGGCTAGAAGGCAAATCTCACTCAGTTCAGTGGACTGGAAAGTTCAGTGGACTGGAAAGGCTTCTTCCATTTTCTGTCCTGTCTCTTTCCAGTTCCAGATCCCTGGAGAGAGAGAGTTTGCAATGACAAGCATTCATGAACCTTTGTCGATTCTCTGGAGGAGAAGAAACAACTCCACTACAAACTTTAAATGCTGCGACTGTAACCTTTTAGGCCTACTATCTGTAATTCGTGGTTACAAAACCTGGTATATTTGTTTACAAGTTTAATTATTACATGAATTTCAATAAATGTTGACACAAAATAATCATTTCACAACATCCGGAACCTGTGGACTTTAGTTCTACTGGCTGTGGGATGTGGCTGACCATGAGCCCTGCTTCTACGTATCAGAATGCTTATATATATGCTTATATATATATATATATATATATATATATATATATATATATATATATATATATATATATATATATATATATATATATATATATTCTCTCTCTCTCTCTCTCTTTCTCTCTCTCTCTCTCTCTCTCTCTCTCTCTCTCCATACTTGAGCAGCGGAATATGAGAGAGAAAAATAAAAGATATAATCCAAGTGACAAATAAAAGAGCTATATAACGATGCCCCCTCATCGCCCCATGCCCATCTGAGGAATGATTATATTGAATGATGATGAAGCTCAGTTATGAATGAAGCAGCTTGTATTGACGTGACTGCCATCACCCTCCTCTCTCTCTCTTCGTCCGAGGTTTATTTATAATAATAACAACTGCGCCATTTCTTGGGACAGACGAAGCAGCCTCAGTCTGGGATTTGCAACGGAACCTTTTCTTTTTAACTGAGAGAGAGAGAGAGAGAGAGAGAGAGAGAGAGAGAGAGAGAGAGAGAGAGAGAGAGAGAGAGAGAGAGAGGAGTGGGATGAATGCTTCCCTCAGCGACCACTGGAAGTACAGATTGTATGGAGATTTGTCACAGAGGTGAAAATGAATGTCGCCATCAACCAACACAGGCTGTGCTCAGTGGAGTAGGTCTAGCTCTTGAGGCTCCTCACTCGCCTTCTCCAGCTGTGACAGTGCACAGTTGAACTGGTTTCAGAATAATGAATTGGAATTGACTGATTGATTGATTGATTGATTGAGCACCGTGACTTAGCACTGTAAGAACTGCAAGTAACAGACACTGGAATAATGTCTGTACACTGATTTGAACAAAAATTCCTACAATATATAACGTGACGGGAACACCTATCTATACCATCTGGGCTGCAAGGAAGGCTGTTGGTAATGAAGCCCTCCTATACTCTCTCTCTCTCTCTCTCTCTCTCTCTCTCTCTCTCTCTCTCTCTCTCTCTCTCATATGCATACAGCCACTACTGGCCACGAGACAATCCAATCAATCAATGAGCATAATAACCCCAGACGTCAGCGACGTGAAACCTCTGTTAAACCTCACTGGGTTAAATCAAACCACATTCGACAGAGCTGTCGCCATATCAAGTTTGGCTCTGAGGGAAAAAGGAGATTTAATCTCACTTTGTTTCATATTCTGATTCAGGAGTCGTTGGTCTAATATCATGTCACTGACAGCAAAACGCTTCTGTTTACCGTTTTTCATACAAAATATTTCTCGTCATTTTATGCCCCAGAGAAAATGTACGCGGGGAAAAAAAGGATGCAATAATGAAACAAAGATCAAAATGCGTCTTCCTTTCATTACAAGTGAAACAACTCGAAGGCTGCAAATATCCAACGATTTCTGTCACAAATCAAGGCTCCAGAGATGCTACAACGCTTTCCGCGTCAAGATGATCTCCAAGTAATTAGTCATTCAATTATCATCAGGCAAATTTTAGCTGCTATGACGACCTTTATTCTGTTTTTCTTCGTCGTATCCTACTCCCACCCACCCACTGCGTCATAATCATTTGTGATATTATAGTCTGATAGGGGTCAGCTTTCTAAAGCACCATATTTTAGGCCTATGTGCAAACAGGACTCTGTCTTACCTAACTGGTAGTTTAAAAAAAAATGAAAAAATGGATAACTAGGCCTATTGAGCCATGATTGTGCGTTCTCTCTCTCTCTCTCTCTCTCTCTCTCTCTCTCTCTCTCTCTCTTTTCACCAACTTTCGGTAATCATCCAAAAGAAAGATCGATTTGAAACTTAAACCCAAAATAATTCCATTAAGTGATCTCTGAAAAGAGCAGTTGAAATCTGGACAGCATTCTAACAACGGAATTTAAAGACGTTCTCGCTCAGTATCGGGAAACTGAGAGAGAGAGAGAGAGAGAGAGAGAGAGAGAGAGAGAGAGAGAGAGAGAGAGAGAGAGAGCTGCTAAAATGCTCAGTACCTATTTTGTAGAGAAACTAGGTAAACAAACGAGAAAGCCAAAATCCAAAGTAAATGAAAACAAGGCAGACTACGGAAGTGTAGCTTCCTAAGAACACCGAAGGGTTAAGTACAGGCCCCTCCCCACCCCCACCCCCCAACCACCTTCTCACACACACTCTGATGCTTCCAGGAACTGTATCATTCAAACTTTTTTTTTTTTTTTAGGCTCCTGCATTAACCCTTAAGCACTTGCGATGGGCACAAGGTCATAATGTGGACAGTGTGTGTGTGTGTGTGTGTGTGTGTGTGTGTGTGTGTGTGTGTGTGTGTGTGTGTGTGTGTGTGTGTGTGTGTAAAAAGGAGGTCTCCCTCCAGCTACTCACTGGGACTGACGGCCATTTGAACCCCACCTGATGCAATAAAAAACCATTTGATTTAGGCGAGGGTTGAATGGGTGGTGGGGGGCGGGGTATCTTAGTTTAACCAGACCACTGAGCTGATTAACAGCTCTCCTAGAGAGGGCTGGCCCGAAGGATTAGATTTACTTTTACGTGGCTAAGAACCAGTTGGTTACCTAGCAACGGGATCTACAGCTTATTGTGGAATCCGAACCACATTATAGTGAGAAATGAATTTCTATCACCAGAAACAAATTCCTCTTGTTCTTCACTGGCCGGTCGGAGATTCGAACTCGCGACCAACAGAGTGGTAGCTGAGAACGGAACCCGCTCACCCAGCGAGAAACTAATGGATTTAAACTTAACGAGAACCAAGATTCGGGTGGAAGTTTTATCATAATTGGCGCTCTTCTTAATTAATTATTCAGAGAAAGCTCGTGGAGATTCGGCCAAAATTTAACCCCGAAGGAAGGACCTGCCTACAGTATTCACTGCACACCAACTGTAGGCGCACCTAAGCGTCTTCTAGACAGAAAATCAAATGCAAAGGGAATCGTTTAGAAGAGACGCGTCCACAAACATCAACATTCTCAAAGAATCCTCTGATGTTTGAAGATTGCAGTCGGATTTGAGTGGGTGAAATTGACGTCAAAATGGCCTTGTCATTTGTTCCACAGGAAACACAAGAGAGAGAGAGAGAGAGAGAGAGAGAGAGAGAGAGAGAGAGAGAGAGAGAGAGAGAGAGAGAGAGAGAGACTACGCCAGCACATAACTATTAACCCAAGCTTGGGTGTATTGCAGTGGCCTCAATCACACATGATTTCTGGGCGAATGAAAAAGTGGATATGATATTTTCTCTGTTTTTAGTTTAAATGTTTCCGTAAGTTCCATGAACTCTCGAGAAACCGTCCAGATAAATGATAACTGAACTCATCCTGGTCTATTCTAACCAAAGTCCAGATTCTGAGGTATTCCCAGATTTTCAACCCCGATACCCCTGGGGCAAATCAACATCTAGTGCCACCTGGAACTTCCATATAGATGACCACTAATTTCCTACCTACCAACTCTTAACCTGACTGACTGACAAAGAGATTTCAAGGGAACGGAATCCTGTCCTAATTCTTGTCCTGTGATCAAAGACCACTTTTCTCACCAACAGCTACAAAAGGTACTTCAGTAACTTCAGGCTGATCATGCTACCATAAGGCCACTTTAATGTAAGAACAGCAACAACGTCACCTCATGAAACAGTGGTTATCAAATGCCTTTTATTATTTTACTGACCCTCTGCTGGAATCGTCCCTTACCCTGCCTTTGTGAGGTCCTGGTGCCCGGATCTCTCCTTCAAGTTTCCTCCTGCAGAAGGAAGGCCCCGGAGAAGCAGCAACACCAACGGCCCACAGAAAAGTTTCTCTGAAGGCCCAGCACCAAACTCCAATGGATATACGACAGATCCTCTGGTTGACCAAAAAACTTCAAGAAAACCCACTAATCTGCGGACGAGGAAAAATGCGCTGGACCGATGTCAGTCCATTGGGCAGTTTAGCTGAAAACCTTCAGAACAGAGCTTTCAGCCAGTCACAAGAGCCCGTGCATCGGTACCCTTCACAAGCTGATTGGCTGAGAGAGAACAAACAGAGGAATCTCGAACTGCGTCGAAATTTTTAAAAAGGTGATACTTCGTTGCTCTAATGGTTCCATTAACTGTCTTACGATTTGGGCAACGACTGAAATTCAATCATTGTGTTTTGTAGTTATATCGAAAGTCACTTATGTTGTTCATTATATCTTTTTTTATGGAAATTCATGTGCCGAAGTTTCTCACGGTCTAGAAATCAAGAGGGTTGGCTCTCTCTCTCTCTCTCTCTCCTCTCTCTCTCTCCTATGTAGCAATTCATTATAATAAAAACAATTGTCTTTTTTAAAGCATAGTTCATATCCACATTTCACTAAAGAGAGAGAGAGAGAGAGAGAGAGAGAGAGAGAGAGAGAGAGAGAGAGAGAGAGAGAGAGAGAGCATTCTTTTGCATCTTTATTCCAACGAGTAAAATACATATACAAAAAAAAAAGCCGGTTCCAGATAAAAAAGAAAAAAACAACAGAATAATTTCAATCCGGGTAGGCCTAATCTTATTGATAATAGGCCTATTATCAAAAAAACACTCACAGTGGCGTGAGTCTTGAGATGGAGAAACAAGTCCACAGTCTTGTCTGGGGGCTAAATATATTCAGAAATAAATCGAAACAATCCCGAAAGCTCTCTGTATAGGTTTATTTCTAAATATATTTGTACCCAGACATGACTGTGGATTCCTCTCTCCAATGGGCCTCTTCGTAGCAATGCCCACAGCTGCTGGAAGGACTTGGGGCAGAAGCAACGCCCACAGCAACACACGCAGAGAGTCTCGGTGCAAAAGAGGCAGGCAGACAGACACACAGGTGAGAGAGAGAGCCGAGAATCCTCTGGTAATCACAACACGAAGAACTGAAAGGTATATCGCAGTGTGATACTGCACCAGAGACTTCCCACAGCAGGAGTGGGGAGGGATTCAAGCAGATGTCAGCAGAAAGGTGGAAATATTAAATGCGGCAAATCACAAGAGAATAAACAGACGTGAAACCTTCACGTCAACCCCTATAAAACTGTCAAACGAATCTGATGCATTTGTAGACCGTCAGAAATGGAGTCGTGAATGTTACTATTGCAAGTCAGTCGGAAGCTTTCCTTCCCCTTCCTTTCAGTACACGGATGCCAGTTATATACATCTCTCTTTTAGGAGATAGATGGTGACCAGGGACGGAAAGGCCAGAAATAAGGAAGATGAGGTGAATGAGATCCTTTTAGTAATTCTACATATATATATATATATATATATATATATATATATATATATATATATATATATATATATATATATATATATATATATATATATATATATATATATATATATATATATATCACCCTTCTCCTGTAATTTTCAAACTAATTTATCATAAGTTTAATTTTGCTTTCATACTATGTTCAATAAACTCCTCCGAGAACTCATCTGCAGACGTAGCTGCCATGTTTCCCTTTCAGCATCTAGTTGAAACTGAAGTAAGTCTTGAGATCACGCCATAGATGTGGAGGCTTCCGGCCATACGAACTAAAACAGAAGCCACGAACCTGGCAACGGCAGGTTGCGAGCTGGTCGGAGGGGCCGATGGACTCTGCCCACTTTTGGTCGGAGGAGAACACCATAGACAGTGAGGTTTACTTCCGGTTCAGACGACCGGATCCGGTGATCGTAACGTCTCTGGGGACTTTTAGAGGGCCTGACGGCTGCTGAGTTCCTTAAGGAGACAGGCCACCATCCAAAAGGTGGGCAGAAATCCAGCTTTGATGACAAAGGCAAATTTGCCTATGTCTCAAACTGGTATACCCAACCTTAAGTGGCCCTGACAGTTACTGATCTCCTTAAGGAGACAGGCCACCATCCAAAGGTGGTCAGAAATCCAGCTTTGATGACAAAGGTAAATTTGCCTATGTCTCGAACTGGGCATATCCAACCTTAAGGAGACAGGCCACCATCCAAAAGGGCCCAGCTTTGATGACAAAGGTAAATTTGCCTATGTCTCAAAATACCCAACCTTAAGTGGCCCTGACAGTTGCTGATCTCCTTAAGGAGACAGGCCACCATCCAAAAGGTGGTCAGAAATCCAGCTTTGATGACAAAGGCATATTTGCCTATGTCTCAAACTGGTATACCCAACCAAGTGGCCCTGACAGTTACTGATCTCTTTAAGGAGACAGGCCACCATCCAAAAGGTGGGCAGAAATCCAGTTTTGATGACAAAGGCAAATTTGCCTATGTCTCAAACTGGTATACCCAACCTTAAGTGGCCCTGACAGTTACTGATCTCCTTAAGGAGACAGGCCACCATCCAAAAGGTGGGCAGAAATCCAGTTTTGATGACAAAGGCAAATTTGCCTATGTCTTCAAACTGGTATACCCAACCTTAAGTGGCCCTGACAGTTACTGGTCTCCTTAAGGAGACAGGCCACCATCCAAAGGTGGGCAGAAATCCAGCTTTGATGACAGAGGCAAAGTTGCCTATGTGTCGAACTGGTATACCCAACCTTAAGTGGCCTGACAGTTACTGATCTCCTTAAGGAGACAGGCCACCATCCAAAAGGTGGGCAGAAATCCAGTTTGATGACAAAGGCAAATTTGCCTATGTCTTGAACTGGTATACCCAACCTTAAGTGGCCTGACAGTTACTGATCTCCTTAAGGAGACAGGCCACCATCCAAAAGGTGGTCAGAAATCCAGCTTTGATGACAGAGGCAAAGTTGCCTATGTGTCGAACTGGTATACCCAACCTTAAGTGGCCCTGACAGCTACTGGTCTCCTTAAGGAGACAGGCCACCATCCAAAAGGTGGTCAGAAATCCAGTTTGATGACAAAGGCAAAGTTGCCTGTCTCGAACTGGTATACCCAACCTTAAGTGGCCCTGACAGTTACTGATCTCCTTAAGGAGACAGGCCACCATCCAAAAGGTGGGCAGAAATCCAGCTTTGATGACAAAGGTAAATTTGCCTATGTCTCAAACTGGTATACCCAACCTTAAGTGGCCCTGACAGTTACTGATCTCCTTAAGGAGACAGGCCACCATCCAAAAGGTGGGCAGAAATCCAGCTTTGATGACAAAGGTAAATTTGCTATGTCTCAAAATACCCAACAGTGGCCCTGACAGTTACTGATCTCCTTAAGGAGACAGGCCACCATCCAAAAGGTGGGCAGAAATCCAGCTTTGATGACAAAGGCAAATTTGCCTATGTCTCAAACTGGTATACCCAACCTTAAGTGGCCCTGACAGTTACTGGTCTCCTTAAGGAGACAGGCCACCATCCAAAAGGTGGCAGGAATCCAGCTTTGATGACAGAGGCATAGTTGCCTATGTCTCGAACTGGTATACCCAACCTTAAAGTGGCCCTGACAGTTACTGGTCTCCTTAAGGAGACAGGCCACCATCCAAAAGGTGGGCAGAAATCCAGCTTTGATGACAAAGGCATAGTTGCCTATGTCTCGAACTGGTATACCCAACCTTAAGTGGCCCTGACAGTTACTGATCTCCTTAAGGAGACAGGCCACCATCCAAAAGGTGGGCAGAAATCCAGCTTTGATGACAAAGGCAAATTTGCCTATGTCTCAAACTGGTATACCCAACCTTAAGTGGCCCTGACAGTTACTGATCTCCTTAAGGAGACAGGCCACCATCCAAAAGGTGGGCAGAAATCCAGCTTTGATGACAAAGGCATAGTTGCCTATGTCTCGAACTGGTATACCCAACCTTAAGTGGCCCTGACAGCTACTGTCTCCTTAAGGAGACAGGCCACCAACCAAAAGGTGGGCAGAAATCCAGCTTTGATGACAGAGGCAAAGTTGCCTATGTCTCAAACTGGTATACCCAACCTTAAGTGGCCCTGACAGCTACTGGTCTCCTTAAGGAGACAGGCCACCAACCAAAAGGTGGTCAGAAATCCAGCTTTGATGACAGAGGCAAAGTTGCCTATGTCTCGAACTGGTATACCCAACCTTAAGTGGCCCTGACAGCTACTGGTCTCTTTAAGGAGACAGGCCACCATCCAAAAGGTGGTCAGAAATCCAGTTGCGATGACAGAGGCAAAGTTGCCTATGTGTTGAACTGGTATACCCAACCTTAAGTGGCCCTGACAGCTACTGATCTCCTTAAGGAGACAGGCCACCAACCAAAAGGTGGGCAGAAATCCAGCTTTGATGACAGAGGCAAATTTGCCTATGTCTCGAACTGGTATGTCTTAAGTGGCCTGACAGCTGCTGATCTCCTTGGAGACAGGCCAACATCCAAAAGGTGGCCCTGCGATGACAAAGGCAAATTTGCTATGTCTTGGTCTGGCCCTGACAGCTGAGACAGGAGACAGGCCACCATCCAAAGGTGGGCAGAAATCCAGCTTCGATAACAGAGGCAAATTTGCCTATGTCTCGAACTGGTATACCCAACCTTAAGTGGCCCTGACAGCTACTGATCTCCTTAAGGAGACAGGCCACCATCCAAAAGGTGGGCAGAAATCCAGTTTCGATGACAAAGGCAAATTTGCCTATGTCTTGAACTGGTATACCCAACCTTAAGTGGCCCTGACAGCTACTGATCTCCTTAAGGAGACAGGCCACCATCCAAAAGGTGGGCAGAAATCCAGTTTGATGACAAAGGCAAATTTGCCTATGTCTCGAACTGGTATATCCAACCTTAAGTGGCCCTGACAGCTGCTGATCTCCTTAAGGAGACAGGCCACCATCCAAAAGGTGGGCAGAAATCCAGCTTTGATGACAAAGGCAAATTTGCCTATGTCTCGAACTGGTATATCCAACCTTAAGTGGCCCTGACAGCTACTGGTCTCCTTAAGGAGACAGGCCACCATCCAAAAGGTGGGCAGAAATCCAGTTTCGATGACAAAGGCAAATTTGCCTATGTCTCGAACTGGTATACCCAACCTTAAGTGGCCCTGACAGTTACTGATCTCCTTAAGGAGACAGGCCACCAACCAAAAGGTGGGCAGGAATCCAGCTTCGATGACAGAGGCAAATTTGCCTATGTGTCTTGAACTGGTATACCCAACCTTAAGTGGCCCTGACAGCTGCTGGTCTCCTTAAGGAGACAGGCCACCATCCAAAAGGTGGGCAGAAATCCAGCTTTGATGACAAAGGCAAATTTGTCTATGTCTCGAACTGGTATATCCAACCTTAAGTGGCCCTGACAGCTGCTGATCTCCTTAAGGAGACAGGCCACCATCCAAAAGGTGGGCAGAAATCCAGCTTTGATGACAGAGGCAAAGTTGCCTATGTCTCGAACTGGTATACCCAACCTTAAGTGGCCCTGACAGCTACTGGTCTCCTTAAGGAGACAGGCCACCAACCAAAAGGTGGGCAGGAATCCAGCTTCGATGACAGAGGCAAAGTTGCCTATGTGTCAGACTGGTATACCCAACCTTAAGTGGCCCTGACAGCTACTGGTCTCCTTAAGGAGACAGGCCACCAACCAAAAGGTGGGCAGGAATCCAGCTTCGATGACAGAGGCAAAGTTGCCTATGTGTCAGACTGGTATACCCAACCTTAAGTGGCCCTGACAGCTACTGGTCTCCTTAAGGAGACAGGCCACCAACCAAAAGGTGGGCAGAAATCCAGCTTCGATGACAGAGGCAAAGTTGCCTATGTGTCAGACTGGTATACCCAACCTTAAGTGGCCCTGACAGCTACTGATCTCCTTAAGGAGACAGGCCACCAACCAAAAGGTGGGCAGAAATCCAGCTTCGATGACAGAGGCAAAGTTGCCTATGTGTCAGACTGGTATACCCAACCTTAAGTGGCCCTGACAGCTACTGGTCTCCTTAAGGAGACAGGCCACCAACCAAAAGGTGGGCAGAAATCCAGCTTCGATGACAGAGGCAAAGTTGCCTATGTGTCAGACTGGTATACCCAACCTTAAGTGGCCCTGACAGCTACTGGTCTCCTTAAGGAGACAGGCCACCAACCAAAAGGTGGGCAGGAATCCAGCTTCGATGACAGAGGCAAAGTTGCTATGTGTCAGACTGGTATACCCAACCTTAAGTGGCCCTGACAGCTACTGGTCTCCTTAAGGAGACAGGCCACCAACCAAAAGGTGGGCAGAAATCCAGCTTCGATGACAGAGGCAAAGTTGCCTATGTGTCAGACTGGTATACCCAACCTTAAGTGGCCCTGACAGCTACTGGCCTCCTTAAGGAGACAGGCCACCATCCAAAAGGTGGGCAGGAATCCAGCTTCGATGACAGAGGCAAAGTTGCCTATGTGTCAGACTGGTATACCCAACCTTAAGTGGCCCTGACAGCTACTGGTCTCCTTAAGGAGACAGGCCACCAACCAAAAGGTGGGCAGGAATCCAGCTTCGATGACAGAGGCAAAGTTGCCTATGTGTCAGACTGGTATACCCAACCTTAAGTGGCCCTGACAGCTACTGGCCTCCTTAAGGAGACAGGTGGGCAGAAATCCAGTTTCGATGACAGAGGCTGATTTCCCTAATGAGACAGGCTATGAACATCGGAGAGTTATTAGCAAATGTCAGCCCTGACGAGAAGAAAATAAGAAGAATTGAGAAGACTGTCCGTAAAATCCATTCCACTGATGCTTCCATTCTCTTTAACAAGAAATGCTTGAGAGAGGGTCCGTTACCTTCAATTATTATCATTATTATTATTGAGGAGAAGACCTTCTGCAAGGGTAGAATTTTTAATATAATAGCTTTTTCTGGCAGCCAGAATTCTGACTGGCCGTTTGTTGGTGCTGTTCCGTCACATTCCGAGGGTTGTTGCGATCGCCTTGGTCCAGTCGATGAGGTTGGCTGGAGGATGGGTGTTTGGGAGGTGGGGGGCCTCCCGTTGGCTGAAACCTTGGGGGTGGGGTGGGGATACAGCAGCCAACACCCATCCCAAAGCCGACCCCATCGTATGGACCAAGAAGATCGCAACGCCTCCGGAACACAACGCAGCAGCATCAACTCGCAACCAGTCAAAATCCTTCAGTCTTGGTCTTTCTCCTGTTTGATCCTTCTTCGCATTCTTCCTCTTCGTCATCTTCGTTTTCTTCATCACATTCTCAGCTCCTTTACACGACAATCCAACAAATTATCATCGTCCTTTATTCCAATTCCCAGGAAAAGAAGTGCAGACCGAAAATCTTCTGTCCCAATACAGCGATCAGCTTGTGCCTCCAGTACTTGTCGGCGATGAAGAACTTCTTCTACCTGCGTCCTCTCCTGCGTGCTTTCTTCTTCTTCTGCCTTTTTTCAGTAGTGCTTGTGCCTGACTCGATTTCTTCTGGTTTTCTTTCAGCCACCTCACTCTGGAATGTTCCATCTTGATCTGCTGGTTCAGCCATCTTGTCTCTGAGAACCTCGTTCTCTTCAACCAGAGAATCATTCTTGTACTTTTCACTTACTGTAGAATTATTCACTGAGGCCATTTCCTGTTCTCTTTCGGACAATTTCTCCTTCAGCTTTTCATTTTCCCGTTGCAGCAACTGAACTCGATCTTCCAGGATATGGACATTCCTCTGCGCCTCATTTCCAAGATTTTTTTCTGGATCACGATTTCTTGCAAGAAGAACAGGTACTTCTCGCTGTGAGGCTCTCAACTGATTTTCGAGTTTTGTGTTCATCTCTCTCAGTTTCTTCCTTTCAGCTTCGTGGGCTTTGATCTTCTCTTCCAGGTAACCGCAATAGAAATCATTGTCGGATGCTTGACTCTGCAGCTCTTCCAGTTTCTCTCGGTTCCTCTCGCACTCTTGGTCTTTGTCTGCGAGTTGCTTCTTGAGATCGTCGACTTCCTTTTCTTTACGGATTAAAGCGTCTTCGTACTCTTCGACTTTCTTTTTCAACTCCTTGCTTAGATCGTCATTCCTCTGGATAAGGTCCGCTTCGTTCTTCTTCTTCTCGTCAGTTTCATGAAGGAGACTCAAGTTTTCCTCCTGAGCCTCCTTCCAGGCCTCCTTCAGCAGAGAGATAATTTCCGTATCTTGGTCAACGTCGTCTTCCAGTCGTGCGATGGCGTCTCGAGCAAGTCGGCCGGTCTTCTTTTCCTCCGTGTAGTTGTCATACAGGTTTCCAAGAAGTCCTCCCAGAATAAGAGCCATCGCGTTTTTACCAATAAAACATCCAAGGTTTTTGATAACACTTCCATTTGCAAAAGACAATATCACTGATCCAGGACGGATCAGAGCCAATAAGTTGTTCACAACAAAAATAACTTTGCCAAGGACAGACATGGTTACCCTTCTTTCAACCTGATCGCAATGCTAGAATCAGAAAAAGCCTCTGATCTGCGGGGATTCCAAAGATCGTCATTTCGGCTTCAGCACGGTTCCTTCTTCTGGAGATTCCTCACGGAGCCTTCGAAAGCCCTTGGAAATATTGAGGGAGGGAATGGTATAAGAGGCTCCTGAAGACGTCGACGGATTCAGAGGTCGTGTAAATGAAGACGACTGTGAAGTTGGACAAATAAAATAATGTCTTCGATGAACAAGTGACTCAAAAGGAAGTTAGACCTTTTATCTTTTCAGTTGCACTTGATTATAACACAAAAAGATGATGAAGAAATAAAAATTCAATAAAAAACAAATATTTAAGATATTTTGATGAGAGAAGTCTAAATTTCTTTAGTTCACTTACACACACCACACACACACATATATATATGTGTGTGTGTGTGTGTGTGTGTGTGTGTGTGTGTTATAATTCTTCTTGGGTGTATGTGATTCTCGAGAGAGAGTGAACTGGATATTATAGGACATTTGTAGCTTAATATTTGTGGATATATATATATATATATATATATATATATATATATATATATATATATATATATATATATATATATATATATATATATATATATATACTGTATATACATATATTATATATATATATATATATATATATTGTGTATATTTATAAATATATGTATAAACATTTATATGTATATATGTATGTGACATCAAGTCACTCCATCTTTAATCCTAGACTTCAATCCTAGAAGTCCATTAATCCTACTTTAGTCCTACACGTCCTTTAATCCAACTTTAATTTAGACCTTCAATCCCAGACATCCTTTAATCCTACTTTAATCCTTAGACCTTTAATCCTAGATATCCTTTAATCCTACTTTAATACTAGACCATCAATCCTAGATGTCCTTCAGTCCTACTTTAATCCTAGACCTTCAATGCTAGACATCCTTTAATCCTACTTTAATCCTAGACCTTCAATCCTAGACGTCCTTTAATCATACTTTAATCCTAGACCTTCAATCCTAGAAGCCCTTTAATCCTACTTTAATACTAGACCTTTGATCCTAGAAGTCCATTAATCCTACTTTAATCCTAGACTTCAATCATGGGCATCCTTCAGCCCTACTTTATTCCTAGACCTTCAATCCTAGACCTCCTTTAATCCTACTTTAATCCTAGACCTTCAATCCTAGATATTTTTTAATCCTACTTTAATCCTAGACCTTCAATCTTAGAAGTCCATTAATCCTACTTTAATCTTTGACGCCCTTTAATCCTACTTTCATTTAGACGTTCAATCCTAGATGTCTTTTAACCCTAATTTAATCCTAGACCTTCAATCCTAGATATCTTTTAATCCTACTTTAATCCTAGACCTTCAATCCTAGAAGTCCATTAATCCTACTTTAATCCTAGACGTCCTTTAATCCTACTTTCATTTGTACCTTCAATCCTAGATATCTTTTAATCCTAATTTAATACTAGACTTTCAATCCTAAACGTCCTTTAATCCTTCTGTAATCCTAGAATTTCAGTCATGGCATCCTTCACTCCTACTTTAATCCTAGACCTTCAATCCCAGACGTCCTTTAATCCTACTTTAATCCTAGACCTTAAATCATTGACATCCTTCAATCCTAGATGTTCTTTAACCCTACTTTAAACCTAGACCTTCAGTCCTGGAAGTTCTTTAATCATACTTTAATCTTAGACCTTCAATCCTACTTTAATCCTAGACCTTCAATCCTGGAAGTTCTTTAATCCTACTTTAATTTTAGACCTTCAATCCTACTTTAATCCTAGACCTTCAATCCTAGAAGTCTTTTAGTTCTATTTTAATCCTACACTCTCAATCCTAGAAGTTCTTTAATCCTACTTTAACCCCAGACCTTCAATCCTACTTATCCTTTAATCGTACCTTAATCCTTAACCTTCAGTCCTAGATACCCTTCAATCCTACTCTAATCCTAGATCTTCAATCCTAAACATCCTTCAATCCTACTTTAATCCTAGACCTTCAACCCTACACATCCTTTAAACTTAGACCTTTAATCCTAGATGTCCTTTAATCCTACTTTAATCCTAGACCTTCTATCAATGACATCCTTCAATCCTAGATATCCTTTAATCCTAGACCTTCAATCCTAGACGTCCTTTAATCCTACTTTAATCCTAGACCTTCAATCAATGACATCCTTCAATCCTAGACGTCCTTTAATCCTACTTTAATCCTAGACCTTCAATCAATGACATCCTTCAATCCTAGACGTCCTTTAATCCTACTTTAATCCTAGACCTTCAATCAATGACATCCTTCAATCCTAGATGTTCTTTAATCCTACTTTAATCCTAGACCTTCAATCCTGGGAGTTCTTTAATCCTACTTTAATCTTAGACCTTCAATCCTACTTTAATCCTAGACCTTCATTCCTAGAAGTCTTTTAATTCTACTTTAATCCTACACCCTCAACCCTAGAAGTTCTTTAATCCTACTTTAACCTTAGACCTTCAATCCTAATTATTCTTTAATCCTACTTTAATCCTTAACCTTCAATCCTAGACATCCTTTAAATAACCTTCAATTACATCCCTTCAATCCTAGACACATCCTTTAATCCTTTAATCCTAGACCTTCAATCCTAGATACCCTCAATCCTACTTTAATCCTAGACCTTCAATCCTAAACATCCTTCAATCCTACTTTAATCCTAGACCTTCAATGCTAGACGTCCTTTAATCCTACTTTAATCCTAGACCTTCAATCCTAGATATCCTTTAATCCTAGACCTTCAATCCTACTTTAATCCAAGACCTTCAATCCTATACGTCCTTTAATCCTAGTTTAATCCTAGACCTTCAGTCCTATATATCTTTTAATCCTACTTTAATCCTGGACCTTCAACCCTATATGTCCTTTAATCCTAGACCTTCAATCCTATTCATCCTTTAATCCTAGACCTTCAATCCTAGATATCTTTTAATCCTACTTTAATCCTAGACATCCTTTAATCCTACTTTAATCCTAGACCTTCAATCCTAGAAGTCTTTTAATCCTACTTTAATCCTACATCTTCAATCCTATATGTCCTTTAATCCAAGTTTAATCCTAGACCTTCAATCTTAGATATCTTATAATCCTATTTTAATCCTAGACCTTCAATCCTATATGTCCTTTAATCCTAGACCTTCAATCCTAGAAGTTCTTTAATCCTACTTTAATCCAAGACCTTCAATCCTATACGTCCTTTAATCCTAGACCTTCAATCCTATATATCTTTTAATCCTACCTTAATCCTGGACCTTCAATCCTATATGTTCTTTAATCCTAGACCTTCAATCCTAGAAGTTCTTTAATCCTAGTTTAATCCAAGACCTATGCATCCAATCCTAGTTTAATCCTAGACCTTCAATCCTTTAATCCTGGACCTTAATCCTATGTCCTTTTTAATCCTAGACCTTCAATCCTAGGGGTCCTTTAATCCTAGAACTTCAATCCTAGAGATCCTTCAGTCCCACTTTAAACCTAGACTTTCAATCCTGGAAATCCTTTAATCCAGGACCTTTGATCCTAGAAATCCTTCAATCCTACTTTAAACGTTGAGGATTTTTTTCCGCCTTGACAAAAAAAATATATAAAGGGGAAAAAACATTTC